>NC_134704.1:123093624-123393624 GCF_043290135.1 Rhipicephalus microplus
GCTACAAATTTCCTCCTGAAGCTTCAACCTATAGGCACATGTTAGATGAGGTATCCTCATCAATACTCTTCTCGAGAGGCTGTTTTCGATGGGAACAGTGGTCTCTTACCGTATATTTAGGTTATGTCTACGTTTGAGTCTATTGTGAAACCCCGCCCCGCCGTGGTGGTCTAGTGACTAAGGTACTCGGCTGCTGACCCGTAGGTCGCAGGATCGAATCCCGGCTGCGGCAACTGCATTTTCGATAGAGGCGTAAATGTTGTAGGCCCGTGTGCTCAGATATAGGGTGCACGTTAAAGAACCCCAGGTGGTCGAAATTTCCGGGGCCTTTCACTAAGGCGTCTCTCATAATCATATGGTGTTTTTTGGGACGCTAAACCCCCATATCTTCATCGTCATATTGTAAAACCCCTTTTTTGTGTCTCACATATGTTTAGACTATAACAACTATTGTATACTTTGACCACAATGGAAAACAAGGCCAAATCACGGAAGCTTTACTTTTTAAAACAAAGGAGCACTAGCGAGATCATTCGCACACTTTCGAAGCACAAATTTACTCTAGTCAATTACTATACGGCAGAAGCACTTCCACCGTTAAAGGAGTTGAGTAGCTTGAAAACAGGAGGAAGTCCATTTCCGGGTGTGTGTGTGGGGGGGGGGGGGGCAACAGTTCGGTAGATTCCCACGTGCCTCTGAAACGAAGTCATGGATGCTAATGGATTTCACGCGTGCCGTCTACCGCAGCGCTAAGCGTTTTCTTCCTCGCCTACGTCTCGATGGTCGAACAAACAAGCACGTGCACTCCGCCCACTCGAAGAGCCGTACTGCGCACAGCGCCGCGCAACAGCTGCGGGTGACAGTGGACGACGAGCGAGAGTGGCGGCGTCATCAGGGGCGAGCGATCCCGCCTACCAGATAACCTGACTGTTCTCGAAACGACTCCGCTGCGCGAGGAGAAGTCCTACACATTATTTGTCAGTGCTATAAAGATAGCGAGTATGAGAAAGACGAGAGGGAAAGGCAGAGAGAGTTACCGAGCTTTAGTTGGTTGGCTACCTTTCAAGCGGGGTAAGGTTAAAGCGAAATTATGACCCTATTTTTTGTTGTTGTTGTAACTGTCGCGCTGTGGAGAGGTTGAGATTGATATTACCTCGGCTACACCATATATATAGGTTTTACACTGAATAGAGAAATTAATTACAAAGGTTACTCAAATTGAACAAGCAGCGGCAAAAAAAAGCACACTAAAACAACTTATCATTACGTCGTAATGTACTGCTTGCTTGCTGAGGTTCACTATGTAGTGTAATGCTAAGATATCAAGGAAAGAACAAGAGATAACAAATGAAAAAAAAGCTCGCAGGGTCTCTCTCATTTGCCCACGACGACCCGCAGGGGACAGTGTTACTTTTTTTCGCTCAATTGATGACGATTATATTATTGACCATCATCATCAACATCACCACCATAATTACCAACATCATCATGATCATCATCATTTATCAACATTTATGGCTTTTGTTGGGGCTCTGCACATGGACGGGCCATCATATACAAGAAACAAGGATGTTTCAAACAATCATGAATTAATTAGGTGCCATAAAAGAAATGTTTAAGAGAAAACGTGATTAATTGTTAAGACCGACGAAATTCGTAGGAACAACGATGCACTCAAAATAAAAGTGCAAAGGAAACGCAAAATACGCTCCGCATGAGCACTCCAACCTTTCGTTAGTACATGCCAAATTTTGACGGGGTTGCGTTTGATAACTACAAGGTCATGTAAACTATTTCATTAGGCAATGACTGCTCGCAGAAAGAACAATTAGAGTCATTGGGTTGATCTTTCCTGCTTCCTCTCTTCCGAAATCTTTTCCCAGTTGACCTGCTTCGGCACTACCTATATTACAAAATTTGGCGCTCTTCAACGTGATGATATCACCCTATGCAGGCAACATCACGCGATGACGACATTTTGCATCAGTCGTTCTGACGCCGGTGATGTCGACGCCGATGGTCATATTTCGTGTATGATCAGGTGTCTAAGGTGTTGGCCTCAAACGAAATAAGTAAACAATTTTCATGAACTTGCAGAACGCTAACCCACGGTGATAATTCACAAACACTCGTGAAATTGGGTCGTTTTCAGGTAGCACAGTATAGGGCTTTCGCGGCTTTCTGCATGTACGAAGGTCTACGCTAAGATTCCAAATTTCAGGATTTTGATCTGTAACGGCATTAAAGTGCCCAGATTATGGAACTCAGCCTCTAGAATTCGTTTAGTTTCGTATAAAGGGTGGGTAACAGCACAGAACGTGTTCTGTCATACCCCCACAGCCGCATAAGTTACATGCTGCACCGTTGGCTATGCCGCCGAGACAGCAGCGTGCATTGCGCGACACAGCAGAGGTGCATCGAGACGGGGCAGTCCGCCAGAAATCGCGGCAACGCTGTGTACTCGTACCGTGCATAATTGCGAGCTTTTCATTCACTTTTCTAACTATACGTGCAAGAGATTCCTTCTTAATCGACAAGAAAGATACAGCGCATCCTGAAAAGAAAGTACATAACGTCGGCCTCGAAAAATTGTCTCTAGCTCGCCACCCTTCTCAAGTGTATTGTACAGACCAGTAGCATAGCGAGAAATCCTTTTCTCGGTGAATGAGGAGGGGAGTATAATATTAGTACATGCGTTTGTGTGTGTGTGTGTACATTGTACACATGCAAAACTGAAAAATATGGAGAGGGCAGTTTGACCCCCGTCTCCTTTGACGACGCAATTGGTACAGACGTTTACAATGATTACGAAAAACATATACGCAAGTCGTCCATGTTAAGGTGGTCTCTGTTAGTTACAACTTATCGCCAACGAGCCCAGTCAACCACAATATTACTCTACTCCTCATCCAGATAAGGGGAAAAACTTGAAAACCCTTCCTGTTCTTGTTTTCAAAATGGAAGCCAGCGACCATGGCTGCTCGTCAATTTCGGGCCCATTCAAGATTTGGCGCTCGTTGTCGCATCTTCGATACCCGCTGTTCTACCTCGGAGCGAACGACAACCGTTCGTTCCACGACGAGTCCTAAGTGCTATTCCATGTTCGTAAACATGGGTAGGTGCCATCGACATACTGAGGCGCTTGTATAGCAACGTGGCGGCACGAAAGCTACGCCCACCGCTCGCCATCGCCCACCATGATCACGTGACAACTCGAACAGCATATGCAAAGCTGCGTTCCAGCCCAGTGCGTCGGGCCGACTCCCGACATACAATCACTTGAGTGTACGTCGGTTTGTAACACTTCTATGTTCATCGGTACGAACATGCAGGGGAACTCGCACTTGTTGGTACAACAATAACGATGGAATGGAATGAAATGAAAAACTTTATTTCAGTCCTGCAGGACGCGCTTGGCGAGTAGCGGGCGTCTCCCACGTAGGGACCGACAGGGAGTACCTGGCGGCCGCTTCGTGGGCCTGCTGGACGGCCCATTGCTGTTCGGCGAGAAGTGAGCTCTTGACGGACCTCTCCCACTTGCTTGTACAACAATAACGATGATTTAGGAAATCCCTGGTGGCTTTAATGTGCATTATATGCACTAATATTTCCGGCAAACGGATTTTTGAAAAGTGAATGTTTCAGGGTACGAACTTTATTCGCAGACCTGAACTCATTTTTTGGGTCAATTGAAAGAAGTTTTGTGCACTACAACACTGGCTTAGCTGATGCTTGCCACCCCTAAATCACGAATTCGTCAGCGGCGGTGACACATCACTTGTGCGGGCAGTGCCGCCGAAGCAAATAGGCCGTGAGGGAAACGAAAACAAGCCACGTGCACTTGAGTATCTTTGCAGAACTATGAGAAGCGAAAATTGTTTCCTGTGTTCGTCCCGAACCCATGGAAGAGGAGCGGAAAAAAGTTGTAATGGCCGGTTCAAATTCTTTACCTCTAGCCGAGGCTGTAAGATATATTAGGAGGTTCAGATTTCGCGTCACAGCGACAAGCTGTACCAGGGGCAGTTTGGCTTTCGGGACAGCTGTATCTCTTCTTGCGCTTTATGTTCGCCAGTCCAAATAAAAATCACAGAATTATGTTAAAAATAAATTGCAAGCGATTCGATCTTTTGCCCTGATATCTGTTGTGCCGAATGCTGTTCCATATCCTAGTGACTACTCAGTTTAGTGAACTCTCATTATCGTGAACTATTTTCTTGGGTCTTTTGAAACTCACACAAAGAAGAGCTCACCGTATACACAAAATTGTGACAGAAATGCAGTGATAAATGCAGGATGTTCCAATTAAAAATATAGTCAATAATGCAAAGATGGAATATCGGATTGTATGACAACGTAGCATTGGTAAAATCTGAAAAGAAATTTTAGGTAGGAACTTGAAGGATGCTTGAGCTCCGTCTTCAAGAATAGAAGACGTCAACGTGATTGGGCCTGGTAAATATCGCCATTTCAAATGCTAGCAGCTTGGAATCGGTTCTTGGCGCATGCCTCAACCGTGCCGTATGGAAATGAATGACTGTGCACATAATACTGGCCGTTGCAAACTATTTTATAATGTCTACTGCAAGTTTGGTTGTTATTTGCCTATTGCGCCTTCATTCTTCTTCTTGCGAACTTGATTCGCAGACGGGGGAGTCCCTTCGACTCCGTACTGCAACACACACGCACGCAAACACACACACACACACACACACACACACACACACACACACACGCACGCGCACACAGGCACGTCGCACGCACGCACTCACGAATACGAAGATTGCCCACGTAGCGAAAGAAGCGGTGATCGGTTTTTCACAGCGCAAAAGCTCCCGATATTAGACAGATTTAGTTGCGCGCCCGCAGCAGCTGTACGGGCACAACTCGTCATTGAAAATGGCTTGCAGGCGGCGTCCATACGGCTGCTGCGGACGCACCGCACTACTAAATATGTCTATTGTTTTCTCGGACTCACTTACGGCAGTCAGTTGTTTCTTTAACGCCCTTATGTCTGAACAGGCGAACAGTATTGTGACCAAAGCACTTCAATGAACGCGGGAGTGCAGCGAAGGCGGGTACCACACCTTGTGGTCTCAAGCCCATCTAGGCGGTTCAGTTAACCCGCTCGAATGCAACCCTTACAAGCAGGTTCGCCAGGTAGCGCGCAATTTGACGTACTGCGTCGTCGCTGGCACCCATGCTCGTAACGAGTTCGACGTTTATAAAGAACCATTGTGTACTTTCGACGAAATTAATTCCCGCTGCCCTCTGGCCAGGAAAAAAATTCTAACACCCCACCCCGAATGAACAGGCCTCATGCGAGAACATTCACATTACTGCTAACCTGTTCTTATCCCACTCATCAATCCCTCAATAAGATAGACCGCGATCATTCACAGTCATGCCCAAAATGTGGCCATGACTCACGTTCTTTCGATCACATGCTCTGGCTGTGCCCAGTCCTTAATGCCTCTACACCAAACGCGAAGGAGCGGTGGAATGCATCTCTGAAGAGCAGCAGTCTTCATACACAACTCCAGACTGTTCAAAGGGACGATTATAGTTGTAGCGCGAGAACAAAACGACGACACAGAGACAAGAAGGACGCGAAGGACACGAGCGTGTGTCATTCTTGTCTCTGTGTCGTCGTTTTGTTCTCGCGCTCTAACTATTGTCATGTCATACCAACTAGCCCAAGCTGCCACACTTCTATGTTCAAAGGGCCCACGACATCGCGACGGAACTTCGACTTCCGGTCCCATCGTGCATGGAGCCACCGACTTGGTATGAGGGGAGGGGGTCTATGGCTCCCATCTGTTCCTCAGGACTTAAATTAAGTTTTGGCATGTTGCGCCATCAACTTCATAAATTCATAACCTTCTTCAGTACCACTCGTGTTCTGGAATGGTGAAAATTTGAGCCATTCGTTTTGACATCAAATTTCAACAATAGCAAAAGTCCCATGGCGTCACAGACACTTGGCCCGTGACATTATACTAGACGCAAAATATCACATCACATTATCTCATACGGAATTTTATGACGTCATCATGACAGCGTCAGTGGCTTCACGTTGTGACGCCATTAATGGTGTCATCTGACGCCATCACCACATGACATCATCGCTTGCTCATTGGTGGACTGATCCTGGGGAGATCGCAACGTCGAATGGAGTACAGAAATTATTATAAATAGGGGAGGGCCAACTGAACTGATTGAGAACTTATAGACTTACGCCTGTGCTCTCGTTGGCGTTAACAGAAAGGAACCCGGGTATTAGCGAATGCGTGCCTTCGGACAGCCGTTCTAATTGTTTATTTCTAGTGGCATTTAAGCCAAAAAAGTTCTTTTCAGTTTTGGTTTCGCTATTTGCATGAATAAACAAAAACACGCGTGTTTCAGTGATAAATGATACTATTTGATGGTGCCCGACATGGTAAACACATATTTTTTTTTTCAATAACGCGTCACTTATTTAAAGAAGTAGAAGCACAGATAATACGTGGTCGTGCTGACAAGTTCTCTTATATGTAACGTAAGCCTATTGGTCGGCCGTCTTGTCCTGTCCGGGTAAATTAACTAGGTGGGCGTTCTCCTTCGACTTCTCTGATGGTAGAGAGACAATGTTTCTTTCCTTTTCTTTCTGTCTTTGTTTCTTATTGTTGGGAGGTGGAGGCAGCTAGACAGCGCCATCACAAGACACTTGGCTGCCTCTGAGTCATTCGGTTAATATTGCGGAATTCCTAATGACCCTTGCCGTTCTCTTGTTCTAGACATTCGATATTCGCTTCTTCACGTTGTTTTGCTTTCTTTTCAGCGCCGTTCGTTGGCGCCGACTTTGTCTCTTGGCGGCCCTTATTTTCCAAGTCCTTAAGCAGGGAAACGCAGTACATATAATCAGTTCGTTCCGCGAATGTTTCTCCTGACTTCCTTCCTTTCTTTTGTTGTTCTTGTTTTTCTTCTGACGCTTTGTCTACAAAGCGCATCCCCTTGTGTTAGTGGTGCTTATTGTTCCGGCAAAGGCCGGTCTGTTGAAGAGGCAAGTTTACGAGCAATGCTATAGGCACTTCCATTGATGGTGTTCAGTGAAAAACCACTTACACTGCTAATCGTGCGTCTATCGGAGAGATGTTGACACTCTTAAGTGGCGCCCCGTACTGCTTTCCAGACGGTGAACGGGCTCGTTGCTCTGTAGTCATTGTTACAATAAGAAACATCATGAAGTGGTCCACTGCAGTCGTTGCCAACTCTGACTATTGGTTCCACTTAGGACGCCATGGCGCCCATGCCATTTCACCCCTCCCCACCTCTTTCCCTCTCTATGTCTCTTTTTCCGACTTCTCGTCGGCCACCACCCCATTCAATACATCTGGTGCAGTGGCAAAACCATACGCCATACGTTGCAGAGAACGAGGAAATGTGTTTGATATAGCAGAGTACTTCCTCTTTCTTTGTTTTACACAATCGCCCGAGACCTTTCTGACTAGGAATGTCGTATGCTTTTGCGCGTAAAGCACATAGGGTATTATACCTCACATGAGTAATACCTCACGCGTATGGCCGTTACGTCAACTCCTTGCGAGTTGGCAGCATTCATCGCTGCAGCAATGCAAGACCGATACGAGCTATGCACAATTGACTCCTGCGATACGAAAGAGAGAGACAATAGGAATAACAGAAATTCAGGGAGGCTAACCAGGGCTGCCGAGTCATATATGCCATACTCTTAAAAAGGTTCACAGCATATCCACGGAGTGAATGAAAATCATGGCACGAACCTCTGGAAGTACATCGGTAAACCGTGAATCCTCCGCAAATCTTGCCCAGTTGATCATCATGTAAAGATAGCAAGCACACGCTACAACCATGAAATCTCCCCATTTATCTGTCGAAAAAGACATGAGCGATAAAGATACGTGATACTTGAGAAGTGTATGAACTTGAACTTGTGCATCAGCAGTAATTCTGTTGTGTCTTTCTCGCCTTTGTAGTATCGCGCCAGGTTTTAATATGAATACGTGGCAATGTCACTTGCTGTGTTGCTCATTTTTGTAAGTCTTGAGGGTTCGGGTGAGGGTTTCCCTAGTGATGTACAGTGTGTGCTTCTGACACGCAAAAAATGTTGGACTACTGCAGTGGTACAGTGGCAATGGCGCACAACTGCTTACCCGAAATGTACCTAGGTTTGATACTGACGCCACGGCGGTTCCGTTTTGATAGAGGCGAGATGCTTAGGATTCGTGTATCGCGAGATTTCACTCTCCTCAGAGACAGCGTTGGTCGTAATCGTATTGTTGTTTTGGAACGTAAAACATAAGATTTTATTGTTACTAAGCAGTCTAGGAGATTGACCACCGTAGGCTCCGGAAGATTAGTATGAGCATGGCTTGTCACGTTTGTCATGGCGAAAGTCAATCAGTGAGCTGTACTTTTTTCTCCCATATTCCTTCTTTGAGAGCTGCTGTTATGAAAGAGGACGTTATGCGACAACAAATCACTGACAACATAAATCTCACACGCCTGTATTGTGGAGGTTACGCTTAATAATTAAGGCGTGTACCTGCATTTATTGAAGTGGATGCCGTCAAAGTATACCACAGGTTCTATGGACGACATGGGATGGATTTACGGACACAACAGCCACGCTCTAAAGGAGGCGAAATGCAAGAACGCTGGTGAAATTGCACCGAACAGAACCTTGATTGATTGATATGTGGGGTTTAACGTCCTAAAACCACTATATGATTATGAGAGATGCCGTAGTGGAGGGCTCCGGAAATTTCGACCACCTGGGTTTTTTTAACGTGCACCCAAATCTGACCACATGGGCCTACAACATTTCCGCCTCTCGAACAGACTCTTAAAAACGAGAAATGGTCAGAAATGGTGCTGCATTAAATTTCACAGAATATTCAATTTTTCAAAGCATGTAAACCCATGAGCGAGCTTCTTGGAATAGCTTGAAATTGTTTAGCCTCTAGCTTTTAACGTGCAGGGTTGATGGAAGTAAACGCGAACATCACGGCGCGCTCTTTTCATCTTATTCCGACCTTGGTGGCAATAAAAAGATGCTAAAATTGTTCGTGATTAGAACATGCATGACTTTCATGGCTTTCTTATTACCATCTGGATTACAAACGTTTAAAAAACCGCAATAAATGCCGCTGGGTTCGTATTTCTTCGCGTCCCCATGGTACCACCTTCGTATTCACGTGGTCGGGACGTTGACGAAAACAGTAGTCCGTGTTTTAAAGACTGAACTTTTTATTTGAGGGAACCTCTGCCCCCGAAAACGAAACGTCATTCTACAAGCAATGCACGCTGTAGGTTGATAGCGGCGAACATATTGTCGGCCGTCAATAACATCATCAGGGAGCTTAAGCATTTATACACGCAGCGTCGAACAATCGCACTTCATCGCCGGTGGCCGTGTTCGTTCGTGAAGAAACTCGGCTGTTTGCGTGTGAGCTCTCAACCCCAACTCAGGATCCAAAAATAATCTATAATGCCCTCGGACATTCAGCCGCGCATTTAGCAAGGCAGTTTTTACACGTGTAATTGGGCGGGAACATTAAACACAGAAAAGGAAATGTGTGGAAATTACTAAGCTTTGAATGACTGAATGAATAAACATTTCAAGTCCGGCAGTTCCCTTCGGGCAAGGCAGGGGGCAGCTTCGTCGATGACGATGGCGGTGCTTGAGCTTCGTGCATTTTAATTATAAACACTATCAGGAAGCTCGGTTTACGTGCATAACACAATACCGCAATCTTCTATCGTAAATGCATTATGAAATCGTCTCGGGCTTCTCTAAAGGGCAATCGGAGCAGGCACCGCCACTGGAGTGGCTGTCTTACTGCGAGGGTTAATCCTGAAGTACGTGTACGATAAAGTGGCACCGGTCAGCTTACAAGAGACTACAGAGTCAGATGGCCAATGGAAGTGGACCACGTAGAAGGGCAAACTTACACCGAGAGAGAAAAATTGAAACAAAGGAAGAAGGAGTGAGCGCAGGGTAGCGGGAGTCGGGTTTTGCTTGTTTAATCCGAGCCTGATAAAAATATCCTGTTGCACCTGAAGAGAATGGCATGAAATGACAAAAATATCAAAAAGCTCAGCCTTGATTTGTAAAAGAAAGCGACTTGCCGCAGATGGCGGGGTTATTATCATCTCCTATTCATTGTCTTGTTAGTGGTATAAGTTTGCTTACAAGGAGAAGAAGAAAGAAAGCGAGATAGATAGATCAGGTGACATTAGTGTACGGGAGTGGCTCGAAGGACCAGTTTTTTTTATTATTATGCAAAACAGCATGACTGCAAGTAAAACGTAGCGGGCGTTATTTGTTTTTCTTAGTTGAAGTGTCAAAATCGAGGGAACGGCTCGAGATGCTCATTTCTTATGACGCACTACTCGATGCAGCCAACGAGCAGGGAAGCCAAGAAAGCACAAAACACGTTATTTGTACTATTTAACTAGCGTGCAGTAATTGCGGTATCAAAGTAAACGAAATAAAAAGGACAAAAAACGCCTTTTGCCAACGGTATGGGGTGCGAACCCACCAATCACCGGCCGCCCGCTGTACTCCCGTTCTCCTTTTTAGCCTTCGACCACCGTGTGCCTCACGGCTTGGAAAAAAGCATGCACTCTTGTCCACTCATTCACGTCGACTGCAATGCGTTTCCGAAGAAATATTTTTTCTCTCATTTTATAAAGCTACGTGATCTCTCCAGTGTATTTGTGGAACAAAAAATAAAACAGGCACTCGACTTGTTCGAAGAAGAACAAACACGCAATGACGTTTCGGGGCTGCTACGGGTCGCTTGTTCAGAATGAAGAGCACGCAGCAGGGCATGGCTATTTATGTGATGAGTGGCGTAGAGTGCGCATGCATAATATCTCGGGCAGATTACCCCGCGTCCGGTCAATCGCGTTTGTAGTTGTTTGAATGTGCAGTGATTGTGAAAGTAGCCGTGGCGATATAGGCGCTTCTCCGACGCAATTATGCTCGCCGAATGCCAGTCAAACGACTGGTATTGACTTTCAGTGATTGTTTAAATGATGGTCCGCGAAGGTGTGTGAGTATGCATTGCCTTTCTTGGCAACGTCCTGGTTCTGCTGAATTCAGTACACTGTCCCAAATATTAGTCCAATATATTCTAATATATTGATCTAACATATTTGGGAGGCATTAGTGCTGGACTAACAGAATTATGAGCTCGTGAGTTCGCTGCTTATGATAAACAAGGGCATTCTTTTGAGGTGACGTTAATTGAATATATAAGGTTAGCGGCGAGTTCTGAGAGAGTAGCAATAAAAATGATCGTTTATCGTCAGCGAACGCTCGGTGCGACCAAGGTGGGTGGCCAGCCTATTCCAGGTAGCCGCCGGTATTCACGATCTCCCGCCAACCAACCAGGCCAACCCTCACCAACCAGGCTTCGCTGATTCTTAACGCCTTGTTTCAGAGAACATTATAGGAAGAGAGAAACGAGGAGTAGAGGCAAGCAAGTTAACCAAGCTTTGGCTAGATTGACTAACCTGCATGATGGGGGTGGGGGGAATAATTCATAGGATTGAGAAGGAAGAGTAAGAGAAAGAAGGATCAACAGCTAGTGTCAACCCACACAACACCAACTCAAACGTTTAATTCACGGTCGCTCATGAAGTTCGGTCGTCTTCAAGAAGCACAAACATCTTGAAGAAATGCACAAAATAAGCATGTGGGAGGGAACCCTACTCCTGGTTACCTAGCATAATCTCAGCTACCTCACAGGCCTGTTGCATCAAGGTCTGACGGACCTCTGTAGGCCTGTCCTAGGGAACATGGTCCTAAGCATTTTAGTGCAAAAGTAGCCCATTAAAATTAAAAAGCGAAGGGATAATTTCGCCCCGCACTTTACTGTGACCTTAAACGCTATTGGGGAGCTTCCACAGCCCAGCCAATAGCCCGCGCAGTAAAAAGAGTTGGTTGAAGAAGGTATGTCTTTGAAGTGCATGGACAAACTGTCACCTCTTCCTACTACGACCTACTACTCCTATGTCTCGGTACCCTTCCGGACGGTCGGAAGTGGTTGTTTATTAACAAGAAAAGAGCTTAGCTTGACACAAATATACGTTTCAATAGTCAGCATATCGACGCGGCAATGGAAACCACATGCCTCCGAAGGACTGCTGACGTGAAAATTGTGCAGCCGTAAAACGTAGCACCTGCACCAGACGCGCGGAAACTTCCTCTTAAGATTTTCTTTGTGTTCTGGCCACTCTTGCTTGAAATGTAATGCTCTGTATTCTATGGATGAAGTAATTCTAACGAAGCACTGGGCGCTTCAGTGTAGTTTCAGGATGATGCTTGCGATCAGGGCGTTACTGCGGGAAGACAGCCGCCCCGTACAGCGTGACTGTGTGTGTGTGTGTGCGTGAGCATATGTGTGTTCTTCGTGCCTGTGTGTGCGTACGAGTGTGCGCGTGTGTACGTGTGAGGGCACCTGTGTGCTTGCTTGCTTGCTTGCGTGTGTTTGTGTGTCTATGCATGTGTGTGCGTGCGTGAGCCCTTGTGGATTATTTCTTGTGTATGTGTGCGTGTGCGCACAAATGTGTGCGTGCGTGGATGCGCGTGTGCTCTTTTTTGTGTGTAAATGCTTGTGCGCAACAGTGTGTGAGCGTGCGTGCATGGGCACGTGCATTCGTAGCTGCGTATGTGTGTGTACCTGTGCGTGCGTGTGTGGGTGGGCGCAATCTCGTGCCCCTTGTGAACCGTAACCTCTCCCAGCACCTTACACACAAGAGTACCTGATGTGCTAATGCTGCAGGAGACCCCTTTCTGTAAAGGCGTTGCCTCTGAGTTAGGTTTAAATCACCAGTCATAAGGCCGCTTCTGTGAGGTATCGCATATCACCGGACTGCGTAGCGTACTTTGACAAAACGTCATAGGCTGTGACAAAACTTCGTCACAACAAGCTTATAGCAGGGAAAAACACCTACGTGTATGACCCAGTTGGGCAACAGGCCGTTCTTCACGCCCCGTAGCAGTTAGCCAGTGGTCGACCTAATGGTGTCAAAGACTATTTTTCGTTTCTTTTCACTAACATCAGGGGCGTATTACCAAAGCGTGATATCTTAGCCAGTTTTATTGATTCTTCAAATTTAAACGTTATAGCACTAACTGAAACGTGGCTCAACTCTTCAATGAATTGCTTCGAAGTATTCCCTTCCCATTCTTATTTTAGTGTTTTTCGTACTGACCGCGACAGCCGGTGTGGCGGTGGCGTGCTCATTGCTACTCACAGAGACCTTAGCTGCTTGCGCATCAATATACCTACCTCACTTAAAATGGTGTTTGTGTGCTGTAAAGCCGCTCATTCCCACGTAATCTTAGGAGCATGCTATCACCCACCAGATTCCGACAGCACGTTCATCCCCATGTTCCATGTCACGCTAGAATCCCTCAAGACTCAATTCCCTTATTCGGCGACTTCAATGGAATCTGCGACCGTAAGGTCATTCATGTTTTTTCTTCCACTGTAGACTGAACCAGCCCACGAAACAAGCAAAAAGCTCACCTTATAAGATAAGGGTGACTATAGTAGCTTCATTAAAGAATTAGAAATATTCTGGCAGTTATTAGTTAAAACTTTCAATGAAAGATCTGTTACAACCACTTGGTGAATGTTTCAATTAAAAATACATTAGCAGATCAGTATTTACATCGCAGCCATCACAATTCATAAACGTAGCACCTCCCGCTGGTTTACTCTTGAACTTAAGAGGCCTAAAAATAAGAAGAAGCGACAATTTCACTCCACAAAAAGCACCAATAATGCCGACGCGTGGCAAAAATACCAGGCCATAGCAAAACTGTACTTCTCTGCTGTAGATGAATTGAAACGGCTCTCTAATGAAACCATCTTGCTGAATTTACTCCGCACTAACACAAAACAGTTTTGGAAAGTTATTAACGCATGACACTAAAACAAATACATATCAATATTGGATGATACTCGACAGCTTATCGCCAATAATGAAGTAGCTGGTGCACTAAACCTTACTTTTTTCTTCTGTCTTTACCAGAGAACCGATTGATAACCTCCCTGATATATCCCCCCTGAACTGCCCTCCCATGGCCAATGTCATATTTTGCCCTCAAGGCATCCAGAAAATCATCGAATCGCTAAAGCTTAATTCAGCCTGCAGCATCGATGGCATATATGTTAAGGTGCTCAAAAGCATTAAACAAATTACCAGTGTCATTCTTTCTCGTATATTTCAGCAATCGCTCTCATTCGGCATTGTTCCTGGTGACTGGAAAGTGGGTAAGATCGTTCCAGTTCCAAAACAAGGTTTATTAGTTACCGACCTATATCCCTAACGAGCATCTGTTCAAAAATAATAGAACATATAATGCATTCACAAATTACTAAATTCCTTGTCTCAGTTAAGTTTTTTTTACCTTAACTAACATGGTTTCCAAAAAGGACTCTCATGCGATACTCAGCTTGCATTATTCATCCATCACTTAGGCGCTAGTGTAGACCTTAACATACCAGTTGACGCCATTTTTATAGATTTTGAGAAAGCTTTTGACGAAATTGCCCACAACCACCTACTACTAAAGCTCTCTCAATTAAACCCTAACCGATTTGTCTACAAGTGGATTAAAGACTTTCTCACTAACTGCCAGCAATTCGTAGAAGCTAATGACACGTCCTCATCCTTTCCTAACGTCATTTCTGGTGTACCACAGGGTACAGTTTTGGGCCCTCTCCTCTTCCTAATATACATCAATGACTTACCCGATAATATTTCGTCTAACATTCGCCTCTTTGCCGATGACTGTGTAATATATCGATCCATCGCCAACGTTTCAGGTAGAGTTACCCTTCAGCGTGACCTACTAAAACTTGGCGAGTGTTTCTGCAAATGGCTCATGGTTTTAAATACTAATAAAACTGCGCTTCTTTCATTCTATGATTGCCAGAACTATGTCGCTGCTAACTATACTAATAATGGCTGCATAGTTTCTTCCCTCAGCTGTATTAAATATCTCGTCGTTAAGATTTCACAGAATCTAAACTGGTCTTCTTGTGTAAGTAAAATAGCTAACAATGCTAACAAAGCTCTTGGTTACTTTCGTCGTAACATACATCTTGCCCCTTCTTCAGTCAAATTACTAGCCTACAAAACCCTAATTCGCCCAAAACTAGAATACACATTCACCATTTGGGACTCACCACAAAGTAATCTAAGTAAATTCATCAGACTAATTTAAAACCGTCCAGTTAGATTCATCCATTTAGATTACTCATAATACACCAGTGTTTCTACCCGTAAAACTAGGGCAGGTTTACCTAATCTAGACCTACGTCGTCAGATTTCTAGACTCTCCTTGTACCACAAAATGTATTATGCGTTTCATTTTAACTTTCTCCTTCAACCAGCCCATCGGACTTCAGCTCGCACAAGTCACCACAAGGCCGTGTACCCCCCTCCTGCTTGCACCACAGCCCACCATCATTCCTTTTTCGCTCAGGCAGCCACGGACTGGAACGATCTTCCCTCAAGTGTCATCGACCACTCCAACACAAAAACGTTTAGGAATGCCATAGAACCGTTGTTTTATTAACTCTATATTGTTTGCCCACTCTCTCAAGTTGAGGGCCTTCGAAGTATATTAAAAAATAATAAATATTGCGTCCCATTCTATAAATCACAACGGTCGTTACGCTGAACAGATTGTGTTCGCCGTGTAGTGACGAAGAGCTCCAGAATAAATCATCGTACGACAACAGTGACTCCTTCGTCGTACCGGCTTTTGCAAAGGGGTCGTTGGGGTCTCGAGGTAAAAAGTTCATCCTACATTAAGCCCCCTTTGCCTGCCCACGCATCCATACTTATTGCCATTATTCCGCCTCATCGTATAGTTACCCGAGAGCGCAGGCTTAGGCTGTGTGCTTTCTTGGAAAGTAGTGTTTTTGTACAAGCTCCTTTTAATCCCTACGTTGTTCACCGCCATTAACTTTGCAACGTGGTTCTTGTGCCCATTTGATGAATCTTCTCGTGAACTGGGCTCTTTTATAAAATATCTGCCTTTCGAAACGCTTCCTCTTGCACGCAGCCTGTGCAAGAGGAAGGGGATTTAAGCATCACTGTGGAACGCTGCTTACCTCAAACTTTTTGAGACTGGGACTAGTGCATTTCTGAAGCAGCTCACAGGCCCGAAAATAGCTTCTCTTTTCACCTTGACAAAAAAGAGCTCGCGGAGTTCTGTCCAACTCATCTTTCTTTCCGCTTGCGCGGCACATCAAGTGGCCAGAGAAGAGCTTGTCGAAAGAGAAAACACGAGAACTGGACCTCACGTCTTTTTTTTTTTTTCCTTTCACTCTTTTCAAGATTTCAAACCTTTGAAGCTTGCTCCGGCTTCAGAATGTGCTCGCTTAAATCCACTAACCAACACATCATTTCGCCTCCATCTTTGATGCCACATCCTTGGTCACCCGAAAAAGCGACGCCTGTAAGGCTGTAGTCGAAGTGCTTTAGGATACGAAATAAAAGTGGCACGCTGCGTGTATGATGTGACGTAAACTGTAAACATAGCGTTGGTACAGTTTGGTTGTATTCTTTATTATTCCAATACACAACAATAGATTATTCCAATACACAACATCTGTAGTTCCAGGTCCGAACACGATGATATGAATATTAGAGACACCGTAGGGGAGGGCCCCGGAAATTCGACCATCTGGGGTTCGTTAACATGCACCGAAATCACACAGTGCACGCGCCTCTTGCATTTTACCTCCATCGGTATGCGGTCAACGTGGTTTGGACCGAAGCTGCGACCTTCGGGTCCGCGTCCGAGCATCATAACTTCCTCTCCACAACGGTGGATATGCGTGGAACCCTCCGTTGTGGGTTTCTACAGAAAGGGCACAATGAATTACGTTCGATACACGCATACATTTAACAATTGTCAACTAATAAGCGACATCATAGTTACTAAAAATACATCTCCAAGAATACTTTATATCGTGTGCATCGTTTGCTTCTACAGCGTTCTCCTGTAAACTGTTTGCAGTTTGCATGGCATCACGAAAAAAAAATAAATAAAAGAAAACATATCAACACGGGCTCGTGTTGCACATTGAGGGGACGAGTTCTTCGCAGAGACAGTTTTTCTGGCTGCTGTCTTTTGAACGCGTATTTGTTTATTTTAAGGCGACAGAGTTAAAGAGCTCATTTTTCTGAAATTTCAGCGTCGGCGTAATTGTTGGCGTTTTGGTTGTGAGAGAAAAAAATTATTTTGTCCGGGACCGAAAAAAATCGAGAAAGATGCAAATGAACTGAAAGCTGCAAATTTTCGGTTGGAAGTTAGAATATAACCAAGGCAGTCCGCGTGGTAAGCACGTATTCCACCACACAGCCCGGTCATTGCTTTCTCTCAGCCACGGTGTTCATTACAGTTAGCATCATAATGCACATTAATGGCACAAATAAAGCAAACACAAGGACAATTAAATGGCGACCTCAAAGCCCTAATTGCATGCACGCGATTTTCTCGTGACAGCTAAAAACGACAGCGACGAGCGACAAGATTCTAGTCTCACGCGGAGAGTGAAAGAGCGGTGGTATTTTGTCGTAAACTTCTTTATCAAATGTTTGTTTCGATGTCTCGATGGTAGCTTGTGACAATGTGGTCACTCGCTACAATGCGAAATTGTCTTGCGAAGTGCGTCGTAGGCGTCGTAGCGTACGCTTCTGGGCAGCCTGCATGAACGATGGCAGCCTGTCATGGTTAAATCAAAGATTGCGAAATCAGATGGTCGTGAAACTTGGCTTTCTTATGTCACCCAAGACAGAAATGAATTTAGCATGTTGTCATCGACCAACTTTTAAACTTCTACTTGCAGGTCATGCATGTGCACGCGATAATTTTCTACCAAGCAACAATGACACTTTGTCGCCAATATGCGGTAGCAGGCTTCGCGACACAATGGAGCAAGTTTGTCGCTGTCGCTAGGAAACCGCGCACATGGAATTAGGACTGAAGCACTCAAGCGTTGCTGTAAGAAAATACTCAATATGTACCTCAAAATGCAGCGAAAAAAATGAGAGGGCTTTACATTGTGTTATACAGAAAAGGTTGTTTTGATTTCAGTTTCACTTTATTTCGCAATCTTTTTCAACAATCGTGTTAAGGGGCAATGTCACAGTTACAATTTAATATTTTCGTCTAGGTGTGGGGTTGAGTTTGACCCATCTTGACGAAACTGAACACGTCACCAAGATGGAATATACCAGTCCGGTTTGATGACTTGGTCGTCATAAATGTTTCTTAGGAAAATAGAGATTCGAATAAAGTATATGCTTGAATAAATGGTGGGTTCTTCGTTATGGTCTTGCATAAGCGTCTTCTATAAGCTGTTTTGATTGATACGTGGGGTTTAACGTCCCGAAGCCGCCATATGATTATAAGAGATGCCTTAGTGGAGGACTTCGGAAATTTCGACCCCCTGGGGATCGTTAACGTGCACCCAAATTTGAGCACACAGGCCTGCAGCAGTTTCGCCTCCATGAAAAATGCAGCAGACGCAGCCGGGATTCGATGCCAGGACCTGCGGGTCAGCAGACGAGTACCTTAGACCCCCGTGGCGGACCTTCTATAAGCTGTGCATAGCTACGAGGAAAAACATATGATAAGGCACGTCATCAACCGATGTTGGCAGAAGACATTGTATTTTGTGAGAAAATGATGAAGCGTTTATTCGGTGCTCGTTGGAGGACATTCCAGGATAATATAGCGTCTAAGCGTTTAACAAAGCAATGCTTTATAGCTTCCGACAAATAACACAGAGGGTCATTTCCAGACAAAACCAAAAATGTATTTCTTTATAACTATGTTAACCATTCACTTTCACAAAGCACTCAGAACCACTCTTATAGAGAGTGCCGCGGTTTCAATCAATTTTCTTACATGTCCTGTTCTCATAACGCCGTCTCATGCCTTGGTCAACCACGTAACGAATTTAGGCTCACATCCAGCCAACCCTTTTTTATGATTATTTTTCCTATTATATAGCTGGAAAAATTGTGTTACGTATGTGTTTACCAAACTGTGCCAAAGCCTACGAAACGTTTCCACACGCGCCATCATTTTTTTGCATTACATAACAGCCTTTTACCAGATTTGTGGCTGAGAGGTGCTACTTCTGCGGTGCTAAAAACAATTGAGCCGCTAGAAAAACTCGACGCGGATTGTGTCAGGTATATCACCAAGGCCAGCTGCCTCTTGTCTTTTAGGCGAATTAGGGATGCAGTAAACCTCGCAGAATTTCGACATTTCTCTGCAAGCAGAGATGCCGCATTTGAAGTGTAGACCAGAAGCGTTTTTTTTTCTTTCAGACATCTTCCCCACGTGTCGTGTCTTTTTTTCCGTCACGCACGATTGTCCTTTCAACCCTGACTTGTTACACGTCCTTGTTATAGCCAACGTTATACTTAAGTTTCACGCCAGTACGCTCACACTTTACCACACTTTACGCGACAATAAGTCTGATAAGCTTGTGGCTTAGCGACATTACGCTCACACAAATCGTTGCATGCCAAGGAAGGTTATGCAAGTGCCCTTCACAATATTATAGGAAACTTCCTTTCCAGATCGACAACCAAGTTACCGCAGTAAAAAGCTTTGCATTTCTATTCGTGATACTGCATCAGTGCTTTTTGAGCCGGGGATTGCTAAACGATTTGACTATCACTTTCCAACTTGCCAAGGCGGCAACAAGATGTTTCGTAATTATTTGTTCATTGTTCCATATATGATGCATAGTTTTCGACTCGAATGTATATATTGTGTGCGTTCTCTAAATTTTGATTTCTCTAAAATTATACAAAGAAAGCGTTTCTAAAACAAAAAAAAACAAAAATAGCTACAATAACAAGCGCATGTAACGCCTTCATTTAAAAAAATCGCAGATTCCACATACAGTGGGAATCGATGATATGCGAAGCACGAATGAGGAAGGTTACATTAAAATCAGCACAACATAATGAGGCGGATGTAAATTATGCCGTGCATGATATTCATGTCATGATTATCATGCCAAGACGTGTAATTTCCATTCGTCATCTAAACACGGCACGTGATACGAAATTCGTTATATGTGGAGCTGGCGAAACGGCCGCGAGCGCGCGATGAGCGCAGCATGCAATCATTTTTTAACGTGACACGGGTGTCATGTATATGAAGTTTCAACGTGTCGTTTGCCTTCGTCGTCCATTCGCGTCACGTAATACCAAATTTTGTATATGTGGAGCTGGCGAAACGGACGCGACCACACTACGAGTGTAGCGTGTAGTCATTACTTACATGACAGCATAATATGACTATTATGTTTGGACGTGTCTTAACCGTCGTCATTCATTCACGTCCCTTTATACCAAATTCGGTATATGAGAAGATAGCGAAACGACTGCGAGTGCACATTGAGCGTTGTGGTCTCGTACGCCCCTTATCTCGTGGTGGGGAGGATCGTACGTCTTGGCTCGCTTTCGGCTTTTACGCAAACGATTCTGTTTCAGTTGCTGGACGCACAAAGGGCACTGCAATAGTCGCACAGTCTCCGTTTGCGAAAAGAGCGCGCTTTTCAGACACAGTGAAGTAACAACTGAGACGCTTATTCGCGTTCATTTTGTACCTGAGAGTACATTTTGTGCGTAATTTGTGCGCGAGAAACGCGGGACACGTTTCGATCTGCCGGCCATTTTGCGCGTGACCATCCAGTTTGTTGCTATCGCGTTCATTGCGTCGCCTTTGCGGCAAAGCTGTGACATTTAGGGGCGAAGCTCCTTAAAGCTGCACCCGTTCGTCCTTCGTAGTAGTGCGTAACATGTCTTACGCTTTGAACTGCAAGGTGGTGCTGGTGAGAGATCTCTCCTGTGCGTTGTTCAACAATCCAAAATTCGCAGCGTGCACGTTAACTAAAAGCCGAATTCTCCTGTCTATCATTCTCCATTAGCTGCCATTGGCATGTACATTGAGCACTATCTGACAAGAAAGGGTTGCTACGTTATACTCGCTGGACGTAGCCTTTTTGGTTTTAGAAAGGTTTAGCGAGCGTTCGGCCACAGTGCCATGAAAACAGTGAACTAGCATATACCATGAACTCGAGGTCGTTATAAAGGTGGAAAGTAGACACGAAGCGCAAGCCGTAAGAAAGTGTGTGTGTGCCACCTCTCGTTTAGTCCTTGGAATGTCCGCTGGATGGCGGTGCTTCTGTATGCGGAATATATGATGAAAAGATGTGAGGTGGTGGTACTTCGAGTGTTGACTAGATGTACGAATGGACACACAGACAGATGCATGGACGGACGCATGGATGGCTGCACAGACGGATAGACGCATGGACGGACGCAGGGGTGGATGCGTAGACGAACGCAGGGATGGACTCACGAATGGACGTGCGGGCGCACGAATAGACGCACGCACGGATGGGCGGATGGACGCATGGACGGTCACACAGACGGACGCATTGACGTACGGAAGGTAGAACGAATGGATGTACGGATGCTTCGCCCCGCTCTCCATCATTCATCTCGTGGATGTGCTGCCATTTTTTTATTCTCATCGGCCCACCTAACTTTATGTCTCCCCTTCGTGCATTTGCCTTTTCTGGAAATCCAGTCAGTTACCCTTGATGACCAGCGGTCAACACGCCTACGTGCCACGGGCCCGGCCCATGTTCATTTCTTCTTGATTTCAACTATGATATTCTTAACCACGGTTTGTTTCCTAGTCCACTCTACTATTTTCTTGTCTGTCATAGTTACACCTATCTATTTCCTCTCCATGACTCGTTGCATCGTCCTCAATATAAGGCGAACCTTTTTTTTAAGCCTCCAGGTTTCTGCTCCGTAGACAAGTACCGGCAAGGTGCAGCTATTTAACTCTTCCTCTTGAAGGTTAGGGTCAGATTACCATTTGTGATTTGAGAATGCTTGTCGAATCTGATTCACCCCATTTTTATTCCTCTAGTTATTCTCATGGTTTGGTTTTGTGGTTACTACCTGTCTTAAGTAGACATATTCCTTTACAACTTCCAGCATCTTCTACCTATTGCCAAGTGCTGTTTTCTGTCTAGACTGTTGGCATTATTTTGTGCATATTATTTCATTATTCATATCCATATTCATATTCATTACATATAATATAAAGTGGCCCGTCGAAATGTCGCTTACATATAATTAGACTCCATGGAAAACTGTTCTTGTCAATGCAAGAACACACAGTGACCTACAAACGATCTAAAGTATCTGGTCCAATTATCGAATACCTAATTGAGTAGCGTTGCGGTAGACATACCATTTTGTTAAAATAAATACGCTTGTGCTAGAATCCTTTTAAGTGTATTGAGAAGCCAAGGGTTGCCAAGTGTGTTGAAAGTGATCAAAGCAAATTCTTACAGAGCTAACCAAAGCCACTAGTGTGGTATTGCAGATAGCGGTTTTCTGCCTCAAGCTAGCTGGGTTGATTAAAAGTAAAGGTCTTGTAGAATCCTCTCCGCTCTATTTCTAAAATTTCAACGTCATCTCATATCCATGTTCATGTAAATGACGCCTGTCTTGTCATCATCGTTAGAGTATGTCTAAGACGGAAATGTTCTGTTGAGTGTTATTGACGTTTGTGGCAATAAATTTTTTCTAAACACATTTCTAAAATTTCATTGGGCGGTGTGGAGTCACCTTAGGGACGGCTTTCAGCTCTCCCATAGTAGAGTACCGAGTGCTCTTAATCGTTAACCACTTTTCCTAAACGCACATTTTATGTATATTAGAGCAAATGTCTTCACTGCAACGTAGTGATGTTGGTAGTGATACATAGATGTACCCTTTCACTGGAATGTTATGAAGCCTTTGTGTTCTGTACACACTGTAAATAATTTTTATATATTTTTAGGCAGTCGGGACGGCATTATGCTATCCCATAGAAGAGCACCAAGCACTCTGACTTTTTAACCACTTTTTATAGACACATAGTAGTTAACCTAGTGCTCTAAATTGGTAACCACTTCTTCTAAACCTTTTTTCGTATCAAATTCATAGAGAAACATACTTACATAAAGAGCAGACACTTCCGTATGGCCCTGCGGTCCAGCTACTGCATGCGTAAAACCCCTTGCTACTGCGCTGCTTTCAGCATTACGAGTAGTTGGTCAGACCCGATAATGTCTTCAACATAAATAAAATAACAAAATTTTTGTCTTTCCGACGCTGTGATTTGAACCCATATCCTCAAGCCCCGAAAGCGAGTGTCTTTACCACTAGGCTACACACCCATGCTTCCACATAGTGAATACATGTACAGTTCATCTAAACTACATGAATGTGTCGTTTTGTGCAAAACAAATGCAGAAAGACAACACTGCTTAGTCATGCATTTCTGCTTTCTGTTGTAAGGCATTAAATGTCCTCAGCAGGACATGATGTAGAACGGATATGGAAAATTGCACAAATTAATAAAATTTCTTCTTTGCAAAAAATGATGCCAAACTTGAGTACATTGATTGATATGTGAATTTAACGTCCCAAAACCACCATAGGATTATGAGAGATGCCGTAGGAGAGGGCTCCAGAAATTTCGACCACCTGGGGTTCTTTAACGTGCACCCAAATCTGTGCACACAGACCTACAACATTTCCGTCTTCATCGGAAATTCAGCCGCCAAAGCCGGTATTCGATCCCGCGATCTGTGGGTCAGCAGCCGACCTTAGCCACTAGTCCAGCGCGGCGGGGCACCAAACTTGGGTATTCATGGCCCTCCTGAGTAGGCTATTACGTGTCTTAACAAAAACTTAAAAGTGAGGAGGGGTACGTTATCTAGCGGTTGGTCAGACCCTTTCTTGCTGGGCCGCGAAAACGCTCCAGTGGCCACTTTTATATAGTATATTTCCCTATTGCAAAAGCAGGGAAACATTTATGCCCACCCATAGTAGAGTTCTAAGTACTTCAAATTGTTAAACAAATTTAGGCGCGAAGCACCTAGTTGGTCGTCCTTCCATTCTGCGTAGCCAGCATATCCACGGAGTGAATGATGATGAGTGGGGCGAAGCGTCCGTTTTTCCTATGCGTGCTCTAGTGTGAGAGGAGTGGACAAACGGAAGCACAGATGGACGCCTGCACTGACGGACGGATGCATGAATGGACGCGTGGACAGACGAATACACGGGCTGAAGCACGTACGAACGGACGGACGTTTTGATCACTCATTTTTATTCAGTCTATTCTGTAGCAGTTATACAAATTTTCGCGTTTACTTTTTATGCACTTGAACAGCCCGCGACGAATACACTGAACATGACAATCACATAGAAGGAGCCGATCAGTTCTCAAAACATCAGGGCATAGATCGTCAGTTGACGGGAAACGTCAAAGTAAGAGTGTCTAAGCCGTTTTGTCCCTGCAGGAAGTTGTTGTGGTCAGCTCAACCGGGCGGTGGTCAGTTATATTGTCACAGAGTCATGACGTGGTTGAAGGCAGGAGACGGAATGGTCAGATCAAACTTTTCATTGAGGCGAACCTGTGCCCACTAAACGGAAAGTCGGGTTACACTAGCACACTTGCACTGAAAGCGGCGACTGCAGCGTCCGCCGTCGATCATCCGGCAAGCGGCGAAGCGCGTCGGCATTTGTACACTTGCCATCGAATGTTCTAGCGTTATCGCTAGCGGTGACGTAGGTTCCAGAATAATCTGTACATTTTGTGGAGTTGGCGTGATCTTATCGAAATTATGTACTACAGTCCTGAAGCTTCTCGAAAACTGCAGGTTCGGTTCGTGCTGAGGATTGTGTAGTGTATTGGGGCGATAACAAATCTTGAGAAAATGAACGTGGCAATATACGCGGGCATAGCTTGTAGCGCCAGCACCTCGACATTGCGTACGAAGGCCATGAGGCCGGCGGATATGTATTCTCAATCAAGACGACTGCTTGACTCCACGCGACGCCAAGCGTACCTCCCACCATACATACGGTCATATTTATCAGTCAGCGATAACTGTTGCACAAGATGCTCAAGTCTTCAGCATTTCAGTTAAACCGGCCACAACCTGGACCTCGGACGTCACTGTGGGAGTCTAAGATACAGTTGACATCTCGTAAAAGTAGCAACTGAAAAGATAAGTGTGTTTAGAAAAAAAAGTCACAGCGTATTTCAACATACAGCGTGACGTAACGGTGTCGTCATTTCCGCACATAAAATCGGATTTCTTTTTAATGCGAAGCATTTCTTAGTGATTTTCGGCGCCTTTGAGCGTGTATAGATCTATCTATCTATCTATCTATCTATCTATCTATCTATCTATCTATCTATCTATCTATCTATCTATCTATCTATCTATATGTCTGTCTATCCATCTATCTATCTATCTTTCTATCTATCTAGCCTCGTATGAGTTTTATCTCTCCTGGCCATTTCGATGATGGGATTCATAACAAAATATTTATGGCATAACATGACTGTAGGACGAGCGTAAGTGACTAGTCATAACATCAAAAATTATGGCATGTATGCCATGAATCTCACAATTTACATATCATGGTCTTGCTGCTCTTACGGTGGTTCCGTGCACACGACATACTGCGAAGCTCGTATGGTTTGACATGACTCCATGGCGGACATAAGTGGCAGGCCCTACATAAAGTGGTAATCATGACATGCATGTCATGTAAGTAATGACTACACGCCATACGCTCATGGTGCGCTCGCGGCAGTTTCGCTAGCTTCACATATACCAAATTTGCCATTACGTGACGTGAATGGATGAGGAATCTAAGTGACACATCCAAACACAATAATAGTGGTATGCGTGTCATGTAAAACATGACCATACGCTACGATCATAGCGCGCTCGCGGCTATTTCGCTAGCTTAACATAGAGAGAACTTGGTAATACGCGAGATGTATGGGCGACGAACACAAATGACCGACGCAAGCATAATAATCATGACACAGACGTCGTGTATGGCATACGTTACATGCCTACCACTCC
Source organism: Rhipicephalus microplus (assembly GCF_043290135.1). Taxonomy (NCBI): domain Eukaryota; kingdom Metazoa; phylum Arthropoda; class Arachnida; order Ixodida; family Ixodidae; genus Rhipicephalus; species Rhipicephalus microplus. Next base: position 123,119,664 of record NC_134704.1, read on the forward strand.
TGGGGCTGGTATTGCAAACGTTAGTGGTGCCGTCGTTACGAGGCTATAAACAACATACTTGAATGTTATCCAGATACCTGAGTGCGCATAATATTTCCACTTGTGTGTACTGTCTACTATACATCCACGCGCCTCGTAACGTTGCGGTGATGTTAAAGTAGCATATCAAGCTTCATCCTTCGTGCTTTGCATATCATCAAATCTCACTGTATGTGGGATCAACGGTGTTATCAACGTTGTTATTAATGTTGTCATTAACGTTTTCAACTTCACTATACAGAACCTTAGGTTCTACCAATCAACGTTTACGAACCAACGCGTCTTCCCGTTCTAGAAGTTCAGTATCCGCTGCTCCACGTTGACGTTTCGAAGCTGCTTCGTGCTGACATAGCTCAAGGTCCCCGCCACTTGCTTTAATGGGAAGCTGAAGCAGTTTTCAAAAAAGTGACTTGGGAGCGTGTAAGAACAGTTTGATCTCTGCCGAATCGGAAAAGTGATGTGAGAGCTCAAAAGTGAGCACCAATAGCACTTCTTGGTGAAAAAACAGAGGCTGTGACCGCCGGGCTTCTTGAGACGCCGAACACGGTGACGTTATTCCCGGTATGCCGCGTCATCTGCAACACCAGCACTGCTGAAATGTGGCCTCTTCGATTAGTTTCGGCAACGGCATGGGTTAGTCACGGAGGCCGTGGTTGAAGATAAGAAAGAACACTTGCCTCTGGCCAGAAAAACGAAGATGACGTATGTTTGCACGCCCAAACTTTCAGCGCACTCGCGGGTGCAGAGCAAGACAAGCTTTTATTTCGCATGTTATAAAGCTTCTGCTGCTACAACCTCGAAAGCAATTATTACATCGTCAATATTGATGCCGGTTCTTCCTAAACACGAAGTTTGGTTCAATGCAAGATCTGTTCAGTTTTCCTTTAAGCGTTTGCGTTCAGCGTCGCGTGCCCTCGTCTTCGTAGCTTTGCCTTGAGTGGACATTACGTTGCTGTGTTTGGGTTGACGCCGTCGCGTGCGTGCGTCAGCCCACTCACTTACGGGACTGTTGCTTCCACCACACTTCATTGGAAGCATCAAAGGAGTGAAGCGGAGTCAACCGAAGCAAGCGCTGCTCTTAACGCGCGCAGCGCTCTACCCGCTTTGTATTCGCACATGAAGGGGGGACTCGCTCGCTGGATTGCGTGCCGACCGATTGTGCCCTCGCGATCTCCGACGACAGCGCTGCTCTGGCCGACTGGGTTGGTTCTACGCCACCTTCTGCCGCCGGTCTCCTACGACGACGTCAGCGCAGCTCTGGCCAACTGGATTGGCCATACGCCATCCCCTGTCGCCGACAAGAGCTCTCGCAAGTGGTGCCCCGTCCTCGGACTCCATTGACCGTGTTTAATCTTTCCTATCTCTCTTACGTCGTCGCTCACTGTCCTTGCGCATCTCTCTCTCTCTATACCTTTAATCCTATACTTTTATTCCCTCCTCACCCCCATCCCTTGTGGGCTACTGTTGAGGTATCGCACGCTGACGCAGACAGTTACGGGGCTCACTTTTCTCTTCTTTTCTCTCTTATAACCACAATCGCACTTGAAGGGGAGGAGACTATAGAGATGTTTGTATAGCTGATGCGCCACGAGAGCAGAAGCGAAAACGCAGGAGGAGCGCAAGCAGGTGGCAGGAGAGAAGTGGAGAGAGCAACGCGCAGCTGTTAGAGATAGGGAAGGAGGAGAGTTGCGTATGCGCAGTTTGAGTGCAGACGCTGACGCCGCGGGACGTAGACCCGAGCAGGAGACGTTCCACATATAAAACGATGTAGACAGGAACATCGCAAATTTTAAGCTCACTGCATTCATTTGGCAGCTGCATATGCATGCATTTTTCACACGTCCTGAAGAAATAGAAAGAGGGGTGAAAGTCAAGACGGATACACGAGTCAAGATTACTTAACATCAAAAAAAGATACGCAGAAAACTGCATTCTACGTCGTACAGAGCGACAGAAATGTCACTTACGTACCCAGTTACCACCCATTTTCTTTGAATAGAAAGCGTTCTACCGGCTTGTGCCCTACTCTCTCCTACCTTCTGCCAATAGAATCTTCACCTTTTTGAATACAGGATCACACCCTCAAGCATGAGCTGCAATAAGCGGGAAAGCTCGCTTCTTCTCTTCATGCAGTGTTTAGACACGCAGAACCATGTCTGTCCCACGTACGAAAGTTTGCACGTGGGCGAAATTCGGTACACCACTCATGTGGCACATGATGATGATGATGACGATGATGATGATGATTATAATGATAGTGATGATGATGGCGACGACGGCGACGACAACAAGGATGATGTCTCTGCCATTGCTCATGTCTACTAGCGACATTTAGCCGCAACTCGACAATAAAACCTTTTAGAGGTTTCAAGTATTAAGTATCGGTACCAAAAAAGCAGAAAAACCTACTTTTTTCGAAAGCAGAAGGAGTGCGATAAGTGTTTTTATAGCCATTATAGTTGATACAAAATTACCTTTATTTTGAATGAAAACACAGTAATAATGAAACAAAAAATAAGATTTGTTTTCAGTTAGTTCATTACATCTTAATAATGCTTATACGAGTAGAAATTTGAAGTCGCATTAGTTTCGTTTCACGAGAGAAACTGCAAACCGCATCATGAGCGCTCCTGCAGCTGAAGCCCATAGCTGTAGCACCAAAGGTAAGCAAGTATATTGATTGAATAATATGTGGGGTTTAATGTCCCCAAACCACCATATGAATATGAGAGACGCCGCAGAGGAGGGTTTCGAAAATTTTGACCGCCTGGGGTTCTTTAACGTGCGCCCAAATATGAGCACATGGACCTACAACATTCTCTCCTTCATCTAAAATGCAGCCGGGATTCTATCCCGCGACCTGCGGGACAGCCGCCGAGCTCTTTATTCACTAAACCACCGCGCACGGGCCGCAATACAGCCTTAGGTTGGCGAACTCAGTCATAAGTCGACTTACTCGGACTAACTCAGACTCTAAACAAGTCATGAGTCTGAGTATGAGTGAGTCTTGGCCAAGGACGATTAAAGAAAAATTGCTGGAGTGGAAGCTCTCGCTATTCCTTGCCATCAGAAGTGAAGCCACCTTTTGCCACTGCCAAGATGGCGAAAACATGTTCTTTTCTGATAGTGCCAACTTAAAGATCAAGTGGCTTTGATATTTTATGTAAATGCTGCGTTAGTTCTATATTAAAACATAGTTGCTCCAGATGAAATAACGCGCAGAGACGAGTATGGATAACTGAATCTTCAAAGAACTTTGCCTCCAATGAGAGGCTCACTGAGGAAAACTAGTTATTGTAACACGCACTCGGAACACTATGTGATCCGAAAAAGTTCCCACATTAAACTCGTTGGGCGAGCGAAGGCAATAGTATTTTTTAATCGCTGAACAGTGATACTTTATCATGCCCCTAGTAAGATGGCCGCCATAGCCACCACCTTGCCAGAGGAACCGCTTCACTTCTACGCAATCATTTCCACTCCAGCCATTTTTTTAATCCTCCTTGGTCTTGGCCAGGAACATTTTGGTGGGTTCGATTCCAAGTTAGTCTGGCTGAATAAAATTGTCGTGAGTGTGAGTCAGAATGAGCTTGGCTCAGGAAACTTCTGGAGAGTCAGAGTTAGCCCAAAGCGTAAAATACATTTCTTGAGTGAATCTAAGTTTTGTTTTTTTTTTCAACTTATAACCTTATCTATACACTCTTTAGCATTGCTATCGGCCTTTTTGAACTCACGCCTACTCTCACATGTTCTAAAGCAGTGGCCTTCACACACCAATTCAATATTTATAAATCAGAGGCGCAAATCCCCCCCCCCTCATCTACACTTTCCGTGAAGTTCTTCATAAATATATCTAATGTTGTCATCTCTTCTTTAAAAACAATTACCATACTCATAACTTCGTCATATTCTATGGTACTGCAGTATCCACTGGTGCCAAATAGATTACCGATTACGTGAAATATTGGTGTTAAAAAGCATAGACACCAGTTTGAAAAAAAAACTAATTCAAAACTTACAAACTCATAAGTCAACTCACTCAAACTCACTCACACTCAGTCCAAGACGTGAGTCAGAGTCTGAGTGAGTTCGGAAGAGTAACATTTTCGTGAGTACGAGTCCGAGTGAGTTTGTCAAAAGAAAATTTTTGTTAGTTCGAGTCCGAGTGAATTCAAAGCACAAAATATGTTTAATGAGTGACTCTGAGTGAGTTTTACAAGTTTTGCCAACCTCTGAATACAGCATAGTATTTCAAAGTACAGGGTAATTTTCAGGTATTAATCAATAGAGTACAAAATAAAGAGATGCACACATACGCATACGTTGGGTTCTTTCGTAGGGGAGTGAAGTTTCGTAGCAGCGTCTGCCCCGCACTATTTTTTTTTTTTTGCCGAATCTGAAAAAGTATACTCCAACCTCACCATGGTTGGAAAATGAATATCTTGTGTGGACGTGGCATTGACAGCAATACGTCTTTGTACCCCGGAAAGGGAAGGACCCTTCAGGTTTACCTTCAAGAGCACAATGCAATAGAGTGATCGGGCGCTGTTGCGCAGCGCTTTCTCAATAACTAGCCTTGCTCCTATTCTCGGCGCACGCCTCAACACTGTAGTGAGAAAACAGCTGACTGTGTGTGTTATATTATTCGTTTCATAATGTCTTAGAATGGCCACAACAAACACACTACACCATGATTCTTCCTCTGCAGTGAATCAGCGAAGGGCCCAGCGTTCGTAAGGCAGCACGCGAACATACGCAGTTGCTCATTTTGTGGATGTTTCTGCAACTAATGATAATAAAATATGCCTAAGCGCCTTGTAAAGGGTGCGCCTTTAAAAGGCCCACTCGTAGCGCAAATCACTTGATTTGACAGGCAGCGCGATTCTACTCTTCTGCCACGCAATATATGATTTGTAGACTTCTTCCCCTACATGGTCTCCATATAGTGTTCTTTTTTTTAAGCAGCTTCAAGCAATCGCATTGCTTTGTGGTGGAACATCTCCTTGCCACGCAGAATGCCTGAGTTCGATTCTTACTCGAATCGTAAATTTCGCTACTAATTATTTGCATCTCTGTCGATCTTTCGGTCATGAACAAGATTATTTTTCACTGCCAACTTAAGACACTGAAGCGGACACGAAGATTTCTGTGAAACAAGCTCTTTGATGTTCTCGCGTTAAAAATTTTTCCTCGAAGTCGGCCCACGAAAAGGGGAGTACAAAAGAGACGCGTCGAAAAAGGACGAGCAATCGTCCTGTTCTCTCTTCTCGTTCCTGTTTCTTTTTTGGCTGGCCACTTTTCTAGGAAATGTTCACTAACAAACACGCTCAACGGCGCATTTTATTGGAAGTAAACAGTTCTTCGAACGGTGACTTCCGTAACCCTCAGCCGCTGTTTACGTCGCAAACGTGCATGGTCGTAAGCGTACCCTTTGAACGACAGAATTGAAGCAAATGTATGCTACAGATTTTGCGACCCCCCCCCTCCCTCTTTCCCCCAAAGATGTCTAGTAGGGGTGGCGGGGCTTCCGTCTTATTGCCCTCTTTACTTGCGCCTATACCAATAAAAAGTCTATACGAATTCTAATAAAGCAGAGCAAACTATTCATTAGCACGTTTAAGTATGTGAGTAGTAGATTTGGGATTCAATGGCATATCAAATATTGTTTGCGGCAGTATTTGCTCCAGCTGTATCAAAGCAGAATACGTGAAGAGGGAAACATCTTAGGTAGGGATAGAAAATTGCTCAACAAGAACTCCCTTTGAGCTCCAAGAACTTCAGCCACGAGAAAGAACCAAATTAAAACCTTGAACATATGGTTATCCTTCAGTGTCGACACATGCACCACTTCTATTTTAATTATTTGTGTGTTTTGTTGAGAAATAGGATGTTGATTTATTTGGTAATAAAATACTAATACAAAGCATATTACCTTGGGCATTTGAGGAAGGTTTTATTTTAGAGTTTGTGAAGATTTATTCTATAACCTCCAGTGCTTTGAAATTCCATTTTATACAGCCGCTTAATTCTTGGCCAATCACAGATAGTAGTTATGAGCTACAAGAGAAAGTGAACAAATTAAGTTACCACAAGACAAAGTGAACAAATTAAGTTATTTTTCTTTATTGCCAGTGTAATTAGCACTGGTGTGTCCTGCGAGCCTAGACGCTAATTAAGCTGACGGGTCAATCATTGCAGTAGCCCTGTGGTCTGTCCTTTGCGATGCCAAGGTGAACGAGACTTCCACTTAATTTTCCAGGTGGCAAGCTATATCACCTGCCTAATTACTAGGCGCTAGAAAATCCTCGACCATGACACTCAGTGAGTATTGGAGCATGAGTAATGGCTCGAAGACAGGCCCTTTTCTGAATTGTCTAGATGGATTTCCTGCGATGGTGTTGACCCAACAAATGGCGGCTTGTAACATCTGCAAACAGTGTGTTCAAGCGTGGTTTGCTCGTGCTATGACGCGAAAAATGTAGCCCCAGCGCTGTTCGTAGAGACACTGGAACTACGGCCTCCTCTCCTTTGGAAGCACAACAGGCGCCGCCACTGATAAAGTGAATGTTCGGTGCAGGGAAACGCGCTTCTAGATTATAAAAAGGCCTGAGTGATGGCACAAGGAAATACTAAATTTGGACATGAATTAGTGAGTGAAAATTCCCTCATGGACGACATATACATTAGCGCATAAATATCCTTGGGAGGGACAGAATAACAGTGTTTTACCACACTACAAATTAGCTCCTATAAACAACCTTTATGGGACGTCCACATACGTCAGTTCAAAATGTATATTTTTTACGTAAGCATCGTTATCGTAAGTATCATAATCACTGGTGTCAGACAACGATAGTTAAGCTTTATTAAAATGATAGCAAAGAGTGCAGTAGGAATGAAAAGATCTTTCAAATAGCTTTTCATTTTTCTCACTACGCCACCAAAATGCACAGTCTTACGGTCATGCACGTTCATGTTCACGCGCGAGTCTCCTCAACGCTTGGTGCTCGTAGGCAGCTCTGGAGTTGCTGTGCCCGTTGTCACGTGACCATAGAGGGCGTTGACGCGCTTTGGGCTTGCGGAACGTACGCGCCGCCACTTCCCTACAAGGGCCTCAGTATGTCGACAGCGACTTCCACTTCCACTTACAAACATGAAATAGGCCTATATGCTTTCAACTGTGACGTTAGCACTCAAACAAAAAGTGTACCGCTGACTTGGCGAGTTGGTACTTGTTAAAATGGTTTTGTTCTAGTGCAGCAGCTCAGTTTGGGCGGGAAGAAAAGATGTAGATGTAAACGCTAAATATTTGGCTCACACCCACCCTGGTGGATAGGCCAAGATTGGGGTAGCTTATGAAGAAAATATATATATATATATATATATATATATATATATATATATATATATATATATATATATATATATATATATATATATATATATATATATATATGTATGTATGTGTGTGTGTGTGTGTGTGTTTGAATCATGCAGAAAAGGAAATGATAACTTCTCGTTCAGTAGGACTCAAGTACTCAAACATTGAACTTTTTGGAAAATATTCATGACAAAAATTTACATGAATGAGTATCTGCTGAAATGGCAATAACTTATAAATATCAAAGAATATTTTTCTGTACCCTACATTGATTAACTGAGAACCTTTGGTATTGAAATTATTCAGTAAATCTCTTTGACTGTTCAACGTAATCTCGCACGGTCTCGCAAACTTTCCCGTTACTGTGCTCAATAATATATGCACCTAAGTATAGTAACTTTGACGTCGTGAGTGCTAACGCAAGGATTCGTGGCGGCTTTTCTAGAAATATTCGTCTTAATGTTCAAAACTTTCGACATGAGATCAAGAAGTGTTTCATAACTTCCTGTCCTACACAAAAAAGCAGAAAAAGAACAAAGCGGGGAGGAAGGCAAGGCTGCTCTGCATAAATAAAAATATAATAGAGGGATACGACAGCGTAACCTTGTGATTAAAACTTCCAGATCTTTGTTATGACATGAGGAAGTTTTCCAGAGGGTCATTTTAAACGGTAGAAATTGTAGAAATTTCTTAAATATGATGTGGAGAATTCTCACATCATCATTTGCCTCCGAAATCTAGCCGCTACTATAAAAGCTGTTGTAGTTCAATATAGATAGCTGGACCGTCTAACGCCGCTTTCGCTGGCGTATCAGCTGTTTTCTTTAGAGTTATGCTTCTCTGCCCAGGCACCCATTCTATTCGTACCTGAGCTAAGTGGTTCGGTACTAAGGAATTAAGTTCGTTTAATGCTTTCGAGTTACCGGGTGCCGTGAGCGCACTGCAGACCAATAAATAATTCGTTATTAGTATGGTGAAAATAATTGATGTTGTCAGTTTTTGGAAGGGCCAATACTACAAGTGAAGTTTCTGCAATGAAGATGGGTGTGAAATCTGGAATTCGGAGAGAAAATCTCCAGTCGAAAACAGGACAGAATTTACCAATGCCACTCTTTCTTCGAAGCATCCGTCGCGATGATGACATTCGCTTGCATTCTTAGTAGATAGTCCTGTAAAGTGGCTCTTCATATATTGCTCGGCACGTGTTCAGCACCATTGGAAAAAACGTCATCAAAATGTATTTGAAGAGAGTCGGTCGAGTTACAAAATCAGAATAACCTCCCTAATTTGCACGGACAGAGAATTGAGAAGAGATTGTACAAACTTTACTTGAGGTGTGGGAGATCTAGGCCAATGACAATAACAAAATAAACGAAGTTGTGCAATGAAAACTGTTTCTTTACGCCATAAATTGGATTAAAATGCCCTTAATTGTGTTTGTACAGTCAATAACCGGAATTTGGTGACGAGTGAGGGAATTTTAGCTTCAGTATATAAAACGTTATTCACTACAACTTTAGGTAGCCCTAAGCACATGCGCAGTGCCTGCTGCTCCCGAAGAACAAGAAAAGGCAGCTTATAGGCAGGTGCCCCAGAGTATAAGACATATCCAAATTCTGCCACCGGTCTCACATACATGTGGTATATTGATAATAACGTGGCTCTGCGCATTCCTGATCTCCTGGTGCTTATCCTCCGTAATATGCCAACTGCCAGAACACCCTTTTCTGCAATATATTCAATGTGGTTTCACTATACTAGAGAGCCGTCATATATCATTTCTAGATATTTGATGCTTTGAACTTGTTTATTGACATAAGTTCTGTAAGGGGAGAGATATATGTACTGCGTCTCTTATAGGAAATACTAATAATGCACACTTGTTCACGTTTTGAGAAGGATAAATGACGTCAAGGAACTGTTCTCTTTCAGATAAGCACATTTGGAGGTATTGATAGAGACCAGTAATATCATTAGCTGACAAAAAGAACGTGATATCTGCAGCATCGACATACGTCTGAAGATTCTCATTACATGAGATCGAGCTTATTGAAATATTCGATGTAACCGGAGACAAAATAGCGCCTTGGGGAACTGCACAAAAGAACTTGATAAAACTCAATTTTGCGAAAAATGAAATTTTCTGTTTCCTAAAACTTCTGTAACATGCTTTCAAATAATGCAGGAAATTGATTTCTCTCAGACGACCGACTAGCACACTATGTTAGACACTAGCATACGCTTTTGTAATGTCCAGAGTAACTTGAGCTACGTACTGCCCTTGAAGCCGTGCCAGATGTATTTGACTCTCGAGTTTAATATGCGCTTGCCGTGCGGAACATCTCTGCCTGAATTCAATATCACATGGACGAGAAATCATTCCTCTCTCTACAAATTTCGTTATGCGAACATGCACTACTCTTGCAATAACTTTGGCGAAATTGAACGTTAGGACTATTGGCATGATAATGTCTAACGCTGTCACAGAACGAGCGCTAAACAAGAGCGCGCCGCCAAATACTTGCGACAACGGGCGGCAGAAACGCCGCGAGGTAAAAAGAAAAAAAAAGCAAACATCCAGGGCTCCCGGGCGCGCGCTCTCCCCGCAGAAGCACGGCTTCGCAGACGATCCTCCTCACCCCACATCGGCGGCCCAGCAAGACCGCGATTTTTCTCGAACGAAGGAGGCGGGGTCAGACCGAGTGAATCATCCTCGGGAGAGGGCAGTCGAACCGTCTCGTGCCTCTCCCCAGCCTTCGCTGCGTATCGCGCCGACGAAATGACGAGAAACATCTGGAAAGTCGCGCGCAAGGTATTTAACCGAGCAGCCGAGACGAGAAATCAGGAGGAGACGGAAGTTAACGCCAGAGCGCGTAGGGATTCCGCCGTGGAGTCGGCGAAGGTTCTGCCCGTAGTGACAGAACAGGAGAAGACGGAACGTTAGCGCCGGAGCGCGTAGGAATTCCGCCGTGTAGTCGGCGAAGGTTCTGCCCGTAGTGACAGAACAGGAGGAGACGGAAGTGAGCGCCAGAGTGCGTAGAGATTCCGCCGTGTAGTCGGCGAAGTTATGGTCCGTAGGGACGGCTCGAGCTACAGGCAAGAGCGTGGGTTTACCGCTATCGAGCGAGGACGCGTGGCAACAGCTGCGTGTGTGAAGCCGACGTGTTCGGGCGAAGAAGTTGAAGTTTGAAGAGTGGCCAATTGAAGACGGGAAGTTTCCTGGAAGAGAAACTTCGAGAGCTGCGGAACGACAACAACGCTGGACTTTGAGTGAGTGATTCTCGGAAGAGTATCATCTCGACTTTGGTTCCAAGAACTTTGGACTGAATAGGTTTTTCTATCTCTTTAGTCTTTACGTGTCTTGGTTGTTCAATGCATGCGACTGCATTGTAGTGCGTATCGTTGTCTGTGTCCGTTGTTTTGAGTGTGGCTGATTGTACTGTGTAGTACGTTGTTTGATTGATGACGTATTGTATGTAACTATTGTGGAGTGTGCATTCTTGTGTGTTGTTTTCGATCTGCCATTTCTGAGAATATAATATTTGTTTTGTTTATCAACTCTCGGCTCTGACTTGTTCTTTGGACCACAGCCGGCGTCCGCTGGCGCACCAATAAGGACCACTCTTAAATTGTCCACGCTTTCGTGGTGCGGTTCGGGGGGCCGATACTTCGGCTCTTGGAATTAGCCCGGCGATCGCCTCCCTAATAAACGGGACAGGTGTGACAATTAATCTGGCGTCCGCGAAACAGGACCTTTTGGTGCACAGTGTGTCCAAAGTAGTGAGAAAGAGCCTCGTGTTGTTGATAGTGCTATCGGAACGATTTTGTGTGTTGTTCAGTGTTCTCGTTAACGAGTGCAGGGGAGTGTTCCGATAGACTGATTTAGGCAGATACTTTTTGCACGCGGAAAGGTTTTATTTGCGAGTTGCGAGACACAATAGATCTCGAAAAGTTAGTCCTCTTGGTGAGAAGATGGGTCTTTCTGGCGCCGAACTACGGAAGTGGGTAAGCCAGAAGGAGAAAGAGGCGGTGGAGCGAGAGAGGTTGGCAGCTGAAAGGGCGAAAGAAGAAAGAGAGGCAAGGGAGCGACAGCTGAAAGAAGAAAGAGAGCAGCAGGTGAAGTTGGAGCTGGAGAGAGAAAAGCTGGCCGCTGAGAGGGCGAGAGAAGAAAGAGAGGCAAAGGAGCGACAGCTGAAAGAAGAAAGAGAGGAAAGGGAACGGCAGCGTCAGCACGAGATGGAACTCGAGCGGCTCCGTTTGCAACAGCGAAGCGAAACTCCCGTCCAAGCTAGAGTTGAGAGCAGCGAACGGGAAGATCACGGCTTCCGCTTGAACCCAAGCAAGCTGCTCGTAGCGTTTGATGAAAGGAAGGACGACCTAGACGCGTACCTCCACCGATTTGAGACGATTGCGAAGAGCCAGAATTGGCCGGAACATCAATGGGCAACTGCTTTGAGTACTTGCTTGAGTGGTGAAGCGCTCAGTGTGTACGGTAGGCTGACGCCGACCGATGCAGCCAACTACGCAAAGGTGAAAGCTGCTTTGTTGAAGCGATTTAGATTCACTGTGGAAGGATTCCGGGACAGATTTCGGACAGGAAAGCCAGCTGATGGTGAGACGGCTACGCAGTATGCCGCCCGACTTTGCCATTATTTCGACAGATGGATTGAACTTTCAGGGACAGCGCAGGAGTACGATGAACTAAGAGAGCTCCTAATTAGAGAACAATTTCTTACTAGTTGCCACCCAAGCCTGTCGCTTTATCTGAAAGAGAGGAAGGCTGAGTCATTTGAAGGAATGCTTGAATTGGCTGATCAATTCTTGGAAGCGCAAGGTGGCACTAATTTGGCCAAGATAAAGAAGGAGTGCCCCGATGATTCGAAGAAATTGGCTCCCGAAGAAAAGAAGCGTGCACCAGAGAGCATTCAGCGATGCTTTCTGTGTAACCGAGTGGGTCATCGCGCGAAAAACTGTCGAACGATCTTTACGAGCCCTACGGTAGTGAAATGTTTTAAGTGTGGTCAGACTGGGCACAAAGCAGATGCATGTCGAAACGGAGCGAGTCAAACTCACCAGGTATCCTGTGTGCAAGCGGCACCGAAATCTGATAATAATGCCGTCACCGATGGATTCGTAGAATTGAAGAATGGGGAGAAAATTCCTATTGTGGGTGCTGTAATGTCAAAACAGCCAACCGGTGTTACGAAGGGAATGCCAACGCTTCCTGGAAAGATTGCAGGCAAGAAGATTACGGTTCTAAGAGACACCGGTAGCTCCACGGTTATCGTGAGGAGAAATTTGGTACGGGAAAGAGAGTTGACAGGCAGAACGAAACCGGTTTGCCTAATTGACCGTACGGTCCGTATGCTTCCCGAAGCAGAAATTGAGGTTGAAACCCCGTACTTCAGCGGGAAGGTTACTGCTTTATGCATGACGACCCCCCTGTATGACCTTGTCATCGGAAACATCGACGGGGCGCGAGGGCCAAGTGATCCAGAATGTTTGGGAGAAGACCCGAAGATAGAGCCCTCGACAGCACAGCGGCCGCGAGATACAGCGGAGGAGCATCTCGTGACGGATCTCACTAGAGCCCAAGGTAAAGAGTCGGCGCAAGAGACAGCGAGGGAGAAGACGATCGTGTCGAATAAGTTCACGGGCCGAGCAACCGGACTTACGTCGGCACGACCTCAACCGACCGACAGTGTAAAGGAGACGGAGTTGGCCAGCCGGGCAAAAAGTAGAGGCATTATCAAGCGGGTAAATAAACAGACAGGACCCGTCGAATGTAATGACGCATTAACGGTGTCGGAAGAGACAACGATGGCTGAGACGACGCCTCAGATAGCGTCGTTGGAAAGGGCTCGCCGAAAAAGAACGTGGAAGCACAAGAAGAGATCGAGCGAGCACCGCAAAAAGGGGCGCAAGCGCTGTTCGAAGTATTCAGGATAAGTGCTGAGGTCGAATCAGAATGTGTTGGGCAGTGCTGAGTGCCATATGTTGTGTTAATGTTCTTGTTATCCTGTGTCTCAAGTGTATGTCGAGTGAGTCAGTGTTCTGTGCCATGGTGTGATGTATAGTGTTGTATAATTGTTGGATAGACAGAACTTTGTACGGTTGTATTGTTTAGAATGTGTGATGAAGTGTTGTAGGCATGTACCTGTGGCTATATTTCATGTGTTGTGGAATTGAACTACAATGTACGATTGTATTGAGTGATATATTGTGAATGTGAAGTGTCATGAGCGACGGATTGTGTTACAGTCTGTGAGAATGTGTGGTGACTGTTCGCGCTCGTCTGTGTGGTTTTTGAATATTATGAGATAATATTTTTAAAGTGGGGGGCAGTGTCACAGAACGAGCGCTAAACAAGAGCGCGGCGCCAAATACTTGCGACAACGGGCGGCAGAAACGCCGCGAGGTAAAAAGAAAAAAAAAAGAAAGCAAACATCCAGGGCTCCCGGGCGCGCGCTCTCCCCGCAGAAGCACGGCTTCGCAGACGATCCTCCTCACCCCACATCGGCGGCCCAGCAAGACCGCGATTTTTCCCGAACGAAGGAGGCGGGGTCAGACCGAGTGAATCATCCTCGGGAGAGGGCAGTCGAACCGTCTCGTGCCTCTCCCCAGCCTTCGCTGCGTATCGCGCCGACGAAATGACGAGAAACATCTGGAAAGTCGCGCGCAAGGTATTTAACCGAGCAGCCGAGACGAGAAATCAGGAGGAGACGGAAGTTAACGCCAGAGCGCGTAGGGATTCCGCCGTGGAGTCGGCGAAGGTTCTGCCCGTAGTGACAGAACAGGAGAAGACGGAACGTTAGCGCCGGAGCGCGTAGGAATTCCGCCGTGTAGTCGGCGAAGGTTCTGCCCGTAGTGACAGAACAGGAGGAGACGGAAGTGAGCGCCAGAGTGCGTAGAGATTCCGCCGTGTAGTCGGCGAAGTTATGGTCCGTAGGGACGGCTCGAGCTACAGGCAAGAGCGTGGGTTTACCGCTATCGAGCGAGGACGCGTGGCAGCAGCTGCGTGTGTGAAGCCGACGTGTTCGGGCGAAGAAGTTGAAGTTTGAAGAGTGGCCAATTGAAGACGGGAAGTTTCCTGGAAGAGAAACTTCGAGAGCTGCGGAACGACAACAACGCTGGACTTTGAGTGAGTGATTCTCGGAAGAGTATCATCCAGACTTTTGTTCCAACAACTTTGGACTGGATAGGTTTTCTATCTCTTTAGTCTTTAAGTGTCTTAGTTGTTCAATGCATGCGACTGCATTGTAGTGCATATCGTTGTCTGTGTCCGTTGTTTTGAGTGTGGCTGATTGTACTGTGTAGTACGTTGTTTGATTGGTGACGTATTGTATGTAACTATTGTGGAGTGTGCATTCTTGTGTGTTGTTTTCGATCTGCCATTTCTGAGAATATAATATTTGTTTTGTTTATCAACTCTCGGCTCTGACTTGTTCTTTGGACCACAGCCGGCGTCCGCTGGCGCACCAATAAGGACCACTCTTAAATTGTCCACGCTTTCGTGGTGCGGTTCGGGGGGCCGATACTTCGGCTCTTGGAATTAGCCCGGCGATCGCCTCCCTAATAAACGGGACAGGTGTGACAAACGCCTAGCCTTGAGCTGTTTTTTTAAAGAACAGGTATGATTTTTGCAAATTTTGCAAAGTGGCTAAGGTGCTTGGCTGCTGAGCCGCAGGTCGCGGGATCGAATCCCGGCTGCGGCAGCTGCATTTTTGATGGAGGCGAAAGTGCTGTAGGCCTGTGTGCTCAGATTCGGGTGCATGTCAAAGAACCTCAGGTGGTCGAAATTCCCGGAGCCCTCCACTATGGCGTCTCTCATAAATATACGGTGGTCTGGGGACGTTGAACCCCACATATTAATCAACCATGGCTCCAGATTGAGCATTACCCCTATCATCGTCGTTTTTATGTTCATCATCATACTTACGTTCCTCGCTCCTAAATGAAAACCGTCTCCGGTGTGCGAGTACTGCCAGGCTGTGAAAAAAAAACTGTGATATTAAGGTGAAATTGTGTTTCAGTACACGGTATGATGAAGCCACGAAACCTAATTGACCTTTGTGACATTAAAAACCACACGTCATCAGAGTTGCACAACCTGTTTAAGGCAGCACGCAGTCGATATAAAAAACAAAAAACAAAGATGGACGGCATTATTCGTATCTGGTATGCCTAAAGAAATGGAGATTGATATTAAAAACGCATTTGACAAAGCGTTACCAACTTTACACAAACAACCAGTTATTAACAAGGCATAGGCACGTGGAGAACTTTTCATATAAACTATTCGAGCCTTTTTTTTTCTTTAACATGGAACGCTAGCCCACCGTGACGCTTGAGACTTATGATCTCTCTAAGAACTTGAGCAAAAACTTTGGAAACAATTGAAGAAGAATGGCTATTTGGGCTAGTTGGTTAAATTCCATGGTAATAAGGGTTGCAGCGCAAGCACGAAGGTGCTAGAAGAAACGAGCGCTCATGTTGTCCTCTTTGCTTTCCTTGCCTCGCCTTTCGTTTCTCGTTTCTTCCAGCACCTTCGTGCTTGCGCTGCAACCTTTATTACTTTGGAAACAATGCCTAGCGTCTTACTGTTCTTAAGGCAGGTCAAATCTCCAGATTTCTGCTCTCTGACATCTATAACAAAACAAATATTTTGTGCGTATCCTCCGAAGTGCGGATAAAATTACGCAGTAAAAACTCTCGCACGTGGCAAGTGCTTATCACCGACCGAACAGCTCTGTTGTCTGCTGTTTACACTCGAACTCGGCTGAACAAGATTTCTCTGGTGTGCCATTTCAAGTTCGGTGTAATGACGGCTCAAGATCTAGCGAGAGCGGCGCGCGAAGAGAAGTGCTGACAACACAAAAAGCGATTCAGCAGATGGTATACGCTGAAACTTAAAATAAAGGTGTGCGTGAAAATAGAAGCGCTTATACTATTGCAGAAATTAAATCATATGATACAGAAGCTCAGACACATGGAGAATGTGCGAGATAACAAGATCCTATATTAAGAGTATATATTGTAATTGAAATAAAAATATTCAGTTGGAAGCGCTTGTTTGTGGACTGAAACAAAAACAGACAGCTCTAATTGTCATTACAAAAACCGAAAGGCATGTCGTGCGGCGAGTTATGCGTGTGAGGTACTTGCATTTCTCCTTCTCAGAGCGTTTGAACTCCTCTGGTCATAGATCCCTGTCACATTCACGGGTTGAGCAGCTCTACAAGAAAATCACAGCATATCCACGGAGTGAATTATGATGAGGGGGGGGGGGCGAAGCGTCTGTCGGTTCGTCCGTGCTTCCTTTCGTTTGTTCGTTCTTGCTTCCGTGTGTCCATGCGTCCGTCCGTCCGTCCGTTCGTGCGTCCGTCCATCCGTGCATCTGTCTGTCTGCCCATCCATACATTTAGTGAACACTCCAAGTAACGACATCTCGCATCTTTTCATCATATATTCATCACATACTAGTACCGCTATCCAGCGGACATTCCAAGATTTAAACGAGAGGTGGCACACGCGCACTTTCTTACGGCTTGCGCTTCGTGTCTACTTCCCACCTTTAACCACCTTGAGTTCAAGGTACTACAACAACAACAACAACTACTACTACTACTACTACTACTACTACTACTACATACATACATACATACATACATACATACATACATACATACATACATACATACGTACGTGCGTACGTACGTACGTACATACATACATACGTACATACATACATACATACATACATACATACATACATACATACATACATACATACATACATACATACATACATACATACATACATACATACATACATACATACATCGAGCATGCCCCGCCGCGGTGGTCTAGTGGCTAAAGTACTCGGCTGCTGACACGCAGGTCGCGGGCTCAAATCCCGGCTGCGGCGGCTGCATTTTCGATGGAGGCGGAAATGTTGTAAGCCCGTGTGCTCAGATTTGGGCGTATAGTTGAAGAACCCCAGGTGGTCGAAATTTCTGGAGCCCTCCACTACGGTGTCTCTCATAACCATATGGTGGTTTTAGAACGTTAAACCCCACATATCAATCAATCAATACATCTAGGACGCACGATCCACTGCTTAAGGAGCTTCGTCCCTAAATTGGGAAACGCCATTTTTGGTTGGAATATTTGAAATGCGTACATCCGTCAGTTCTACAGAGGAAACATGCGAACGCCTGCCTGTCAGCCCCTTGCCAGTGCTGTGGCGTGGCGCAGTGGAGAAATGTGAAAAGAAAGGGGAAAAGCGGTTTCCTTTTTTCTGCTGTTGACACTCCTGTCACAAATGCGTTGATCATTTACTTTATGCTTTCTTTTTGACATCCGTCTTTTGTAACGACGCTTTAGCGAACAAGGATCACTTTCAATAAAGACTGTCACTATGACATTTTCGGATAGTAGCTGTCGCAACTACACAAAGTGCTGAAAGATGAAGGAAAGCTTCAAAAAGAGCTGCGGCGCTGAAGGTTCCGTGGTTGCCCTGATGGCAGAAACGCGCATATTCCATCCGCTCCCGCTGACGTTTTCGGGCTTTGCAGAGATTCTCACAGTTTCACACCAGCTTCCTGCGAGGGTAGCCTTGAGATAAAGTGGTATCAAGTGTGGAAGTGGGCAACACTGTGGTATTACGGATGAAAGGGCTGCTCTAGCTGTGCGTGCGAAACTCATTCACGGGAACGACGCATGTGCGAACGCTCGTCGCGGTCAACAGCGGCCAGCGCAGACGACTGGCCGCAGTTTACTCTCGGCTAGGGGTCTTAGTTTACTCCCTGCTAGGGGCCGCAGTTTACTCCCTGCTAGGGGCCGCAGTGTACTCCTTGCTTGGGGGTGCAGTTTACGCCCGGCTAGTAGTCCTTTTTCGGCGCACCAGCTATCCCACGCGGTGTCATTCCCACATAAGGAATCACACCACTCTCTTTCTTTATTTACACAGTTCGCCGCTGCGTCAAACCGACTATTTGCCACGTGCTTACGTGTTCGCTTTCATATTAAATTTGGCAGATTCCACGTGCCTAGGGAATCAATGTTACGCGAAGCACGCGGATGGCAGATGACTGTGTTGTAATTGTTTTATTGAGTGAAACGTTACGAAGTGGCGCTAAAGATATCCGTTAAAGTATGCAAAGGCATACGTTAAACAGCCGCATATGTTTCGTATAACCAGTTCTTTACATTTGCGTTAGGATGCCAACAGCTACATGGGTATTAGCAACACAAGGCGAGGTAAGCCGATATGTAGCACTTGTGCTCGGAAGGATGCAGACCTGGACGCGGCTACGTAAATCGACTTCAGTTGCAGAGTTACGTGAATTAACTTCAGAAAAAGATAATGATGTGGTGCCCTAAGTAACTTTATAACAATAAAGAATGGAGTTTAACGTCCCAAAAGCGCGGTATGATTACGACAGGCGCCGACGGGGAGGGCTGTCCAAATAATGACCATCTGCCGTTTGTTAACGTCCACTGACATTGCAGAGTACACGGGCCTCTAACGATTCGTCTCCATGGGAATGCGACCACTGCGGTCATAATCGAACCCGCGACCTTCAGGTGAGAAGCTCAGCACTTTAATCGCTCTACCACCACGGTGTACTCTAAATATTTTAAATGAAAAGATTAACTGTTAAGTACATCCGATTGCAACATAATCCATACCAAAGGACGTTCTGGCAGCGGGACGGCTCAGTGCTCTCCCATAGTAGAGTACCAAGTACTTTAAATCGTTATCAACTTTCTCTAAACACACATCCGATTGCATTAGGCCAATGGCCGTGGTATAGAAGGAGGTAAAAGAGGTCTAAGCAAATACAAGGAGCAAAAAAACAAATACAAAAAACAGAGTTACCCTGAAAAGCAGCGGTGAAGCAGACCAGCTTGCAAACGTGAGAGAAAGAACCGGGCTGGCTGAAGTACCTGCACTTACGCTGTTTGTGTGCCTTCTAACACGAAAATAGCATTTCGTCGGCACACAGAGTTTTCTGTTCTTGTTACTTCATGTCATTGTTTTTCTTTTTTTGTTTGGTTTTTAGCTGATAGGTCAGTCATTGAATGTAACGCAGCGTTATAGGTAAGACCAGCAGGTTGTGCGGGTTAACTGGACGATACGCTTGCCGAACAAAAATTCTAGGGGAACCAAAAGAAGCTTTAATAGTCGGCAGTCTAATGAAGATTTTCGTACAGATAGTCCACGAATGCTTATGATCTCGTACTAAATACTAAACCCAATGATTTAAAAGTATGGGTTTGCGAGTTGTGAAATCTCATCTCTAATCAAATTCGATTTGAATTTTGCCAAATAGCTGCCAGAAACATCAAAACAAATATCAAATGCAAAAGATGTTATTGAAAAATTTGAAGGAAGGAACAAGGAAATGAAATCTAGTCACGTCTGTGAGCACATAACGCGGCGAATGACTACTACCGAAGGAGCACAAGTTGTAGTACAAGTGTGACACTACAATGGCGACATTCTTCATTGTCATGAGGGCTCAGGGCCCGAAAATGTTCGGGCGCCCATTCACAGCAGTGATTTGACTGCGCGCCGGAATGGCGGGAGTTTCTGAACGAGTGATGTACAGTGCGGCAGTGTCGTCTACACAGCGTGGACAAATTGTTGCATGTGAAGCTGATCAGAGACGGTTTATGAGGCCAATTTCGGGTCGTTCTACGGCGCTTGCTGCATACGTGACTGAAATACGCAAGAAATGTGTGCCTTCATTTAGGAAGCGAAAGTGTGTGTGAGGCTCGTCAGTTTTGTCGTGTGTAGGTGTGATTTGTCTGCGCGCGCTTTTTCTTTTTAAGAAGCGTGCGTGCTCGGTTGAACCAGAATATCGCGAAAATATTTCACGAAAAGTCTACTGCAACGACTTTAGCGTAATGTTCAGCGAACCCAGCCAAACCAAGGTTTTTGCCGTGTTTCAGATATTCGTTCTGATGAATGACTCGAAACATTGCATACAAGCTATTCGAATGACTAATCGAATTTTTCACGCGAATGTTTACACGCTTAGAGCCTTTCGAAATCTCTATTTTGAAATATTTTGTCCCCTACTTCATGCCTATACAGAGTAGCAAGCCAGCATTTTATAGACGCCAGCAAAAAATTCAGGTCTTTTTTTTTTTAATAAAGCGTGTCTTTCTCGAATTCAGTCGAATTATTCCATCGGGTATCATTCGGTTCGAATTCGTAGCTTAAATATTCGAACACTCCAGGTTAAAATGCTACATTTAGGGTGTGTAATAATTGTAAGGCAGTTAAACGGTGTCCTCTGCCTACTTTTTAAAAGCATCGCAAAAGCGTCAACACAGATCGTTCACTGATAATATTAGGGCGAGAGCCCTACATACTTGCTTGTAGTTTCCTAAATATATACTAGAGAGAACTCTGGCGCTAGTGTCTATGGTAGCTGCAACGTACGGCGCTCCAGCGAGCATGGGAAAGATTGTTATAGTTGACGGGTTTGTCTAATCTTCTTACTTCGGCTCCATTTGGCTTCGCGTAGCTTAGTGACTTTTTTTTTTTTTCACTCAGTGACAACCAGCACATTTACGGGAGTTGCACTTCACCACCTAAACCTTTTAGGCTTACCATTTCAAACCGAGTCATAGTTGACAAACGTTTTAGCTCTCATTTGAAACACTACAAAAGCACAGCAATAAAGGAAGCCACAAGTTCGAAGCCCGCAAGCACTGAGACCAGATAAATCAGTGTATGTACCCATCGTTGCCGTGGTCGCCGAACCATCGCAGTGCCAGAGTCTTCCCTAGTTAATATTGGGAAACTCCATGCAGTGTGCGAACCCCTGGCTACGCCACTGCACTGATGCAAAATGTAATCACCACACGGTGACGTCCCTATATGACGCCACCATGATGTCACAGATCAGTGAAAATTGCGAATTCTTCATGACGTCATCGTGACTTCGCATATTATCACGTCACGTAGAGACGTCACGACACGACATAATTTATTGGTCTTAAGTGGACCTATCACGGAGGCAGTGAAAAATCCAGACGACATGGAATATGCTCGAAACACTTTCAATCCCGGAGGCCATGTAAAACCACGTCGGGTGCAGAGAGCTTTCGGGGGAACGCGGGAGAGCAGCAGTACATCGAATCAGAAGAAAAATAAGGACAAGGACTTTGTCTTCGAGGAATTTTAAGCGAACGCATAAGGGACCCAGTTAGTTTGTTCTTGTTTTGTTTTTGTTTTTCGAGCAGGAGCCAGAAGTTATTCACGTTCGCGTGTAATGCTGGAGAGCATGGTGTCTCACGTTTTATCCTTATGTCGACATATTTTCAGAACACCATTCTAACCTGCCTAGTTCAAGTTTACTATCAACCTACGTACCTACTCCGACTCTAAACGCCAACATCCCAGCAACAGGTGCATACATCAACGTATACACGCCAACAAACAGTGCCTACAGTTGTTACTCGTGCTTACTTTCAGCCAACTTTTCAATGCAACATAATAGCTCAGAGACCGACCCATCGCGACGTTACAAACTTCCTGAGATACCGTTGCAAATTGGTATGAAATAGCGTTATTAGGGCTCCCTATCTCTCTCTTTTTTGTGTGTTTGTGTATGTCTATCACGGCTCTTCTACATGTGTGTGGCGTCAAACGAGACCTGGACCTGGCTGACTTCCCGGCGCTTCAGTGTCAGTCGTCTCTCCCTATTTCTATATCTTCCCTCTCTCCCACACGCTCACGCACACTTTCCCCCTCTCGCACGTGCTCCACGGGAGTATTCATGGTTCCCGTGCAAACTACACGTCTGTTTTGCACATGTGTATAAGCACTCGTACGCGCAAATTTTCGACATAAATGAGGTTGCCTTTATGTAAAAACAATGTGGAAGCTTTTTTTTATGGCATTGCTATTACTTCATCTTGTATTTCAACTGTCCTTGTGTGTTGCTGCTTCTTTTTTTCCTGGTTTAATAATAATATACCACCTGCCTATCTTCTGCTAATTGTTTTTTTTTATTTCACTTTTGTTGTAGTTGTCAACTGGGTGTCCAGTTTTCATTATTTATAATCTACGAATCTCATCCGTCATCAATTACGGACTTTCAAACCCTACATATTGGGTGCTTTTGTAACAAGTAAGTTGAAACTGAAGCAGAAATAACTGGAAGCGAAAGTCAAAAGGTTCTTTGGTGTTACGCCACATTGCCACCAATTTTGCATTAAGGCATTGCTTATGGCTTCGAAAATAAATGCTGCCTAAATTTAAACTGTCCATTCGTGAGATCTTACGCAAGCAACCTTTATTCACCAATGCGGCGCACAAACTCGCGATGCACCACACTTGCTCCGTAAGTTTACAACATATCGGTGCGCCTACAGACAGGTCGCGTGTCAAAATTTGTCTGCATCAACTTTTATTATACCGGACATCTAACTAGATTGAAGTCGAATTTTTTCAATGAACTGCGTCACTCCATCACAGAGAGGCTGCAGAAAAAAAAGAAAGTGATTATACGAAAGAAGGTACTTTCCACCTCCTGTTTTTATCATTGCCTTTGCCAAGGTGATGGTGTTGCGTAGTAGAAATACAAGATCTAGTATGACGCCATCGGCTAGCTGAAAAAAAAAAACGCCTCTTGTTTAATGAAGCGTTTAAGGTACCTAGAGTTACAATCTCCACCAACGGGGAAGTTTCCTTACTCTACTTGTTGCTGTGTGACGTCACCATAGAGATTGCCCAAATATGGATTATCTTAGTTTGCCAGACAGTCATTGCATCACCATAGGGCACAGATTAAATTCCGTCAATGGGAGTTTCGTTGAGAAGACGGCGAAGTTAGTGCGTGGTGAATTAAAGTAGCTTACCTGTTACTTTTCCTTCTAATAAGCGCTCCTTTACATCCCGCGCGTCTGTGTTACGACACTCAGGTAATTCGCCCGAAGGCCAGCACAAACGGCTAAGTTGTAATGTATCATTGGTTACTAGGACACTGATATATTCCTGGCAATATAGCAGAGATAGGGGAAGACACTGAGGTCAAATACAGGGTACAATGCACGAAAAACATTGTGCTATCTTCCTTATACCCGCAGTGATGCCTACCGGTTGGTGAGAAACTCACCCTCTGGCCTTAGGAGAAACACCTTGGTTGGACACAAAACAGTTCCCAGAACTGTATTTACAAGCCATAACGTTAAACTGCCCTCTCTGACAGAATTAGAAAGCGAGACGTAGATAATCTGTCATACTTTTATAGTTTTTAGGAGGTACTTTTCAGGCAGGCATAATTTCAACTTTAGTTTACAAAGCTCTTGCGTCCCCGATGATTACGATGTCAAAACAATTGAAACCTCCCGAAAAAGTCACATACAAAACTTAGATATACGTCAAATATCTCCAAAATAGTAATATTATATATTATTGTTCTATTATTATAATTGTAATCACTTTTATAATATTTAGGGCTTAATATCTCAAAACCACCATATGAATATGAGAGGTGCCGTAGTGAAGGGCTCCGGAAATTTCAACCAGCAAGGGGTTCTTTAACGTACACCTAAATCTATAGGCACACGGGCCTCAAAAATTTTTGCCCCGTCGAAAATCTAGCCACCGCAGCCAGAATTTGATCCCTTGACCTCTGGTTTTGTTTCTGTCAATACATGAACTGAAAAAAAAAGAACAACCTACAGAATTATTAAAAATAAACTCCGAAAACGCAGAGCCCTAGTTATTGCATATCCATCCAGCTGGCACATCACCTATCATGGTGTTATCCTGGCACGGGGCACAACGTCGGATAATTCTATCTTAAGCGCAGTTCCTAGGAGCGGCTAATAAGAACGAGGGGTATCGTCACATTGGCATAAAGCGTAGTGCTGTGGATATTGTACGACATGGCAGCCTGACCATCTTCTTGAATACCCTGATTTCAGGCCTGTTCGTTATTGGTTTGCTAACAGCTGTACGTGTAGAACCACAGGTGTTAGGAAACCTATACTTCTCACACTACCGCAATCGATACCTGATTGCTGTTATAGTGCGCTGATCACCAGTGTGTCGTGTTCACTCCGTAACTTTGAACAGTCTAGGCACAAATAAAATAAAAAGAAATATATATTGCGTGTTGCTCTATTGTTGCAAATCTCGAATAACCACATGTCTTTTTTTCTTGCATGTGATCCACAAAAAAAGAGAGAGAAAAGAAAAAAAGACAAGCTAAGAAATGTGTTTATAGTAGGAATGCTGGTTATGTGCTGGGGTTACATATATGTTTTTCTTTCTCTTTCTTTTTGTTGAGTTCAAGTATGGGTACTGAGTATATGCAAGAGTAGGTAATATTCAAGAAAATACGGTGATTAACGCTTTTCAATATACACAATGACTGTGTTCGGCTAATCGTGCCTCAGGATGAGAGTTTGAAATTATCGAAAAGAGATTTGACGTGTATCTTCAAAAGAAGTTAGGTATGTGGCTAGACATGACTCAACAGAAAGACAGAGAGTCCTCTTTTTTTTTTTTTCTTGAAGTGCACGTATACGCACCATGTTACTTCCGATCATGGTGTAAAAAAACAAAAAAACGCTGTGCTCTCGACACCGCTTCGTGTCTTGTACGCGCTGGTGATTCTCCCCGCAAAACTTCTGTAATCAGCAATTTGAGATACGAATATTACCTATAATGACATAACGCTATTAGACCTGTGCTTCGCAGAGACAAAACACGTGTTGCATCCACATGAATTTCATGTCGTCAGCCGGCTTCAAGCGAAATATTCCGAAAAGCTTCTACGGTGTAAATTACACGCTATCGACTCTTCGACTTTCATTTCAACCAAAGTACGTAAGCAACTACACGTGGTCATCACTCGTTTACGAAAAGTAATCAAGAAAGTCGCACACCTACATCCATGATAAGTCGATAACCACGGACCGAATCCATAGCGCTTCCTGTAAAATGTAGTTTCCAGTAGGTCAGATATCTCTGTTATGTTTCTTATTGATGATGACTCGTAATCATGTCGATCTCGCCATAAGCGGGCGAACTGGCGGTAGCGGGGCAATTGTACCTTTCTACACACCTATGAGGGGGGAGGGCACTCAAAGCCTGTCACATACATTGACTCAATAGGAAGGGGGGGGGAGGCGCTGTGACCAAGTGACGTCCCCCCACCCCTGACAAGGAACCCAGCGCGCACCTATGGACTCCATATAAACGTTTCTTGAGTAAACGATTTTCTTTCGCAAACACGGGCATTTTCCATTGAGGAGAATCGCCGTTCAAGTCAGGCAGAAATATCTCGGTCGTGTTCCGAATAATGAAGCAAATAAAAGAAAGAAGAAAAAATAATTTCGTCAAACAAAACTACAACGAGACGCGACAGGTTATCAAGCCAATGAAAATATAGAGAATGTTTGTTGTAGTAGTGTTGATATTATTTAAAATAATTAGAGCGAAATAATACACAAGTTGCCACCGGCATGCAAGGGCTGAAACCAGCAACCTTCGCATTGCGCTCTCGATGCTTCACCGATTGAGCTGTGACGGCGGTCGTCCTCACGGCATTTCTATTCACTCCACGGCTTGATTGTTGTACAGTTTCGTTAATGTTTAGTCCAAAAACTATAAAACCAAGAATTAGTTGTGAAAACACAATGAGAGTTCTGGAAAGTTTTCCTTTATTTTTTATAACCTTTCACCTTTTTTTCGCGTGTGTTTATTACTCGGTCTATTTCACATCATTGGTTTTCATTACTATTGAACCAGGACAAACTGCCATACATATTTGCTGGAAGCATTGGTGGTTTTGTACAAGCAGTGGGGACATGTGCAATATGACTGTAGTCGGTGACAGCCCAAAAGCGAATGCACGTTTTGCCTACGAGACCGCATTGCCCGTATTTTTCATGCTGTGGCCGTGTCCCTACTTTACGCTGCGGAAATGACGGAACGCGATAAAGCGTTGAAAAACACTCGGAAGTGCTGCCGTTTCAGTGCACGTCAAACGCGGCACAAGCACAAACTTTAGCTGCAGTGAATGACGACCAGCGGGGATGATGCTGTGTGCGTGTGGATTAGAGTTTAATTTTCAATTGGTTCGTCTTAACTATTATACGTCATAGCAAAAGGCAGCCCTAGTTAGGTGTTCATAAGGCAAAGTAATAGTGATAAAGTTTTCTTGTTATTAGGTTGTCACTGTCTAAACTTTCATTTCACTCGCAGGTAAAGAGGGGGGAAATGTTTGAAGCAGCAGTTAGTCAAGTCATCCCGAGGAAAAAAAAAACTCGATCTATACCTTATTGCAAGCATCTTGCTATTGTTTCTTTTCCCGACCACATGCTATGAACTTGTTTTTTTTTTACGTGTGTGACACTCATATTTGTTAATGGCATTTTTTTTCTTTTCGCAAGAGTGCGATCTATGTTGCGATGATGTAAAGTACTGTAAAGAAAATAATTTCTTATAAACTTCAACTTTCGGTGAATCGCTACGGAAAGGTGAGTAGAATGGAGCGCTGAAGAGAATGGCATCTGTACAAAATTGTCTTATTGAATCGGAATCCACTAAAACACTTGTCGGCATTACTCGTAAAAAGTTTGTAATTGTGATATTGCTGTTCTTTGGCTTGATCTGTCGGTCTACTAGGGAAGGTTTTTATTATCAGCTAATTGTTCCAATTAGCAATGAATATTTACCTGTGACAATCTTTAATAATATACGGCACTGCGTACTAAGAGCGTGCCGACTCACCCGATTGCAACCCCCCCTTATCTCTGAGATTCCGCGGATAACATTTGATTTACGTTTACTACTATGCATGTTTTCAAGCAGGGCCCTTAATCTCTTCCTACTTTCCGGTTTCTGCTCGTTTGTGAGCCTGGAGGTGTGCCACTCTGATTGTCGATCATTGCATGAAACGAAATGAAAAAAAAAATGCGGTGTCATGGTATGGGACAGCAGTCGCAAGGCAGCGCTGTGTACTGCGCCGAGGCTCACCAGTTGCTTTTGACTTCGTAGTGTTCGGGCTTGACGCTGAGCCGACAGCTGATCTCGCTCCTCGCTTGCGCTGGGACGCCGGCGAACTGAGCACGCGCCGAGGCACCAAAACCAGGGGGTCCGGTCCACCACAAAAGAGTAAAAAGACAAAAAAGAACTATGTACCAAAAGAGTCTTCTTGTCTGCAATCAACACCGAGCGTGCGGACGCGCGCGCGCACGCACGCGATAAACAAAAAGAGCAGCGATGTCAGGCGATCCCGTCACGCGGCGGCCACTGAGTGCGACGTGTGTCCGGAGGGGAAGAAGCGCCGATCGTGTGTGTTTGAGCAGCGGGGGCGACGCTTTTCTTTCAAGCCCAGCCGGTCTCTTTTTAAAGTGCGGACCCCCCATCCTCCTCCTTTATCGTCCCACCCTCTCTCTCCTCCACTACGAGGCGCGTAGTCTCTCGACGCTGGGCCAACCTTCTACATCAGCCCCGCCGCTCGTTGGGGAAGCGTTTCGCACGCGCCTTCCCTTCTCTCGGGGCAACGTGGATTTCCCCTCCCTCGTACCCTCTCCCGTTCCCCTCGGCGGCTGAACCGCACCGCCAATGGCGCGGGGACCCCGGGCCCCGCGGAGCCCCGCGTCCGCCCTGTTCTGCGACGGCGAGCCTTCGCGCCGCGAAGGATCCCGGCTCGCGCCGCGGGGACACAACCTGTGGCCGCAATACAGGCGACCCCCTCCTCCCCCTTCCCTCTCCCTCAGAAGTAGCGGCCACCTCTAGTGACCCACGCTCCCCACTCGTCACCGTGGTCGCACCGTTCATATCACCTGTCCACTATTTCTTTCACGATGGAGTCTGGCGTGGCCACACTACCGCGTGCGCGTGACGTATTCCCCGCGAGGAGGCACACCCGTTCGAACAGTGCTTCTTTGGTGGTAAGCGTGTAACGAAACGACCGCGACAGAGGAAGCGATGCACTATTTGGTAGCGTCATGCATTAGTCCATATAACTTTCGAGACTGTTGGACTTCCTCGCATTTCGTGTCTAGCTCAGACCGAATGTGAAGGTTTACGGCAAGGGTTTTTGCTAAATGTGCGTATGAATAATATCTGGGGTTTATAGTGCCGAAAGATGACATGATTATGACGGATGCTGTAGTAAGGGGTTCCATAAATTTAAACCACCCGTGGTTTATTACCATGCGCTCACATTGCGCAGTACACGGGCCTCGGTATTTCGCATCAATCGAAATGAAGACCACCACGGCAGGAATTCTACTTCCACGGCCATGCCTAAAAAAGGGGCGAAGCTGCGTGGCCTTCAGCAGTTCTCTTTGTTTTTGTTTTTTTTTTCATTTTATCACACATTCTTTTTTCTCACTTCTCTTTATTTTTTTGTTTTCTTAGTCACTGCTCATGTCTGGTTCTTTCTTACTAAACATGCATTTCTTTTTTTTTCTCGCTCTGTCCAGCTTTCTTTCTTTTTATTTCCTGTCTTTATGTCTCCTCGAATGAAAGAAGGAAGTGGAGATATTAGGGATAGTTTTATTCCTTGGCCACACTATTAATGAGAACTAACAGAAATGGATCTCAATGATCCAGCTGATAGTTGTAATTGCAATGTAAGTGGAATAAACAAAAATGTGGAAAGAAATATAATTTGCTACTAGCAGGGAACAAACCTGCGACCTCAGATCAACGCATCCGATACCTTATCAACTGAGCTACGGCGGCAGTCGTCCCTCGGTTCTCTTTATGGGGTATATATACGGGCTCACGAGCATTCCGACGTGGGTGCATCGATCAAAGGTGCCAGTAGCTGTTACGCTCAGTGTGGAACACTTTTTTTTTTCTTTTTGCCTGTTGGTGTCACGTATCACGTGAATTTATTACGAGTTGACAGCTGACTCGTAATGCCTCGCATACTACCCGAAAGCACCCAGTCGGCCAGAACGTGACCCTCGCCATGAATAAAGGAATGATAGAGCATCGGACGCGTTATTCGAAAGTCGCAGGTTCAAGTTTTCGATTCGTCCATTTTTACTTCTTCACTATTCTATTACATTTACTACTAATAACATTTTATTCATTGGCGTCATTGTCTGCTAGGTTTCAATAATTCTCTTTGTCTTTGTGTTTATTTAATTCTATCTCTTTTGTTTGTCTTTTTTTTTCTTTTTATCTCTTTCATTTTCTTCGTTTTTGTTCCTTTTTTTCTATGCTATCCTATGATATGCAATGCTTCTATGCTATGCTATGGTTTTTTCTATGCTATGCTATGCTAGCGATCTTTTATAGTCGAGTGATTATAATGCTCGCCTTTGGATATTGTGTACGAGGTTCAAAATCTCGCCTCATGACGAGCGAATTTCCGCCAAGAATTTCTCTTTTTCTCTTCGTACATTTCTCTCTCTCTCTCTCTCTCTCTCTCTGCTCTTTCTTTCATTCATCAGAGTTGCTCGTTCCGGCGCCGCTTGAATTTGTTCCGGGAGATGAACAGGCGAAAAAAAGAACGAGGAAGAAGAAGAGGACGAACATTGCGCGTGCCAATTCATGGCGATCACGATGGCTTTCTGTTCACGAACTTCAACCAACGGGGGGCGTAAACAACTCCTGTGATCAACATTCGGTGCAGGTCGGAGAGGCTGACTGAATAGTGCGTAAAAATGTAGTCACCGAAGTGCGACTCCCAAGCCCGCTGACGCGTTTTTATGACTGCTTTATGTCGTGAATAACCGATGCAGCTCTTTTCGGCAGACAACAAGCACTCCTATGAATCGATGTCTAACTTGAAAAAAATGAACTGAATCGCGCTTGATTGGGCTCCCGTTCCCGTATTTTGTTTTTGCACTAACATGGCTGACATTTCCATAGACGTGAAAACTGTGGTCGTGATTAGGTCGTTCCACACGTTCTACGTGACTGCCTTCCCTGAAGTGTACTGAGACTATCACAGTCAAAACAAAGCAATAATGAACAATAGTGAGCAATCGGTATCGCATAATATTACTTAAGAATACGAGGCTCACAAATTTCAAGCAACAAAGGCGCTGGCGCAAATTTTTATGAACCACAGTGGCCCTCGGCGGCGGCGGTCGCATATCAATGGAGGCGAGATGCTGAATGCCAGTGAAGTTCTGTGTGATCTCAGGGCAACTTGACCATCGAGGTAGGTGGCGAGCCCTGCGCTGGGCTGAGCAGTGACGTCACCACAACCCTCAGTATGCCGCCAGTGCCTACCACTGTCTGCAATTACTGAGTAGGTCTATAACATGAACCGGAGCCTGGTGCGTTGCACGGGATCCTCTGTTGCGCGAATCTGTTGTGATCTTGACCGACTTCGATTGGTCGCTTGTGTGTTCTCTGTGCCTCTCTCTACTTGCTCCTTATGCGTGTGTCACACTGAATTGACCTCCTTACGTGTGGCGCGTTGCGTAATACCACGGGCTCAGCCTACCCACTGAGGTAACGTAAAATCAGGCTGCCTGGCTCCAGCGACCGATGTGACTGAACGTTCGCTCAGGAGTTCTGTAATGCACCTGAGATCTTAACAAAAGGAAATTGCCACACATCACGTGGTAGCGAGGGTAAGACATGAGCTTTGGAGCACTGCGACTTGCGTAATGGAGAAAAATGGAAGGACGAGTTGTACGTCCCAACATACAAACAAAAACCACCTCAAGCAATCGTTTTCTTTTTGCACGACGCAGTTTTAGGCCGATTCTGATGTTGTACATATGATTCGTAAAGCCGGCTGAACAACAAAAAGAAAATATCTTCAAACTTGAAAAAAAACGAGATGAATTTTTATAGTTTGAAAACATTTTTGCTTGTATGAAGGCAGTGCAATCTTAACGAACAAAAAATGTGTTGTAAAACTTTATTATATTGAGCACTAGAACAAACGTAAAAAAAGAGCCTGCAAACGAATGAAATAAAGGCAGTCCTTTCCCTATCGGGCAATCGTGGCCGAGCGAAAATTGTCGTGTGCGTGGAGGCCTTTTATTTTGCTTTGTGTGCACCACACTGCGCAATAGTCCCTCGTAACTTTTTTTCTTTGCTGGACTTTTAGCCACCTGCTTAGTTGCGCAATGCTTTTGTTTTTACAGACAAGAACCTTGGCTATATGGTGAACAATGAAAAGAGGGCTATAATGCAATTTCACTGCGTGAATTCAGGAGTGTGCTGGATAAAGCTTCAGATTATCACATCCCCACTGGCTGGTCACAGCGAGCCCACGAACAAGCGATCACCAATTATTGTAGTACGGTGCATGTAACGGACGCACCTTCGAAGCCTCACTTGTGCGTCTTTAAACTTTCATGCACTGGCTAGTGCTACGTTTGTTCACACACTATGCCACCACCGCCACTGCAACCTGTAACTGATTTAGAAACCCTCCTTAAAAAGAAATAGCGGTGGCTTTGCTTGGCTATATATATTCGTAGCGTAAACAACGGACGAATGGATAGACCGACAGGCGGATGGATGGACGGTCGGAGACAGTCTAGCGAGTAAGCTTACACGAGCCAAGTGCCAGCCCCCGAGTGACACCTCAGTCCAGAAGCTTCCAGACCTTCAACGGCACACCAGCTGTTCGCCGTGTCACCTCACAGCTCTTCGGGCATGTGCAGCACGGCTCTGGATAAGCCACAAGAAACTGCTCAACCACAATCAGCCCAGCTTACGCTGCAAGACTTACACAGGAATCTACGGATGTAAAATGACAACATATACTTGCGGTCGACCGAAATATTGATAATACCACCAAGAAGGCGTTTACTTGCAGTAGACATTAAAATGTATCAAAGCAGGACTAGTGTATTTTCGGGTCAAGACCAGTTCCTATCAACTTACACATAGAACAACTGCCGGCTGAACTGCGCCTTCTCTTCAGGGTCTCGCACACCTGTGCATTTACATGACAATACAATAATTTAGTAGCTGCTTATCAAGATTAGGCATACACAAACCAACAGTGAAATCGCGACCTCTAACGAGAATCCCCTTTTCTTCAGAAAGCTAACAATGTTTTTTTTTCTTTTTCTTGAATATGTGCTGTAATCTCTCGTGCCTACGCGCATCAGTTCGACCTGCATCTCCGTTGTAACTCCCTGTAGAGCATGCATCACCGCACTAATTGTAATGCTGCGGCAGAGCCACGCCATTTTTTTTTTCTGAATTCGTGCTGTTTTGTAGGATTAGGTAATGGAATCCCAGTGCACCTATTAGACGGGTGTACCCATTTTTTCAAAGCTACGCTATTTTTTAGCATTCTCTCACTGTTTTTTCTCTTTCTTTTTTTTAGCTGGTAAGCACTCGGTCATTGCTCAAACTTGCCTCCCACAAGAACGGTGGTTACTGTTATGCCAGCGAGTCCTCGTCAAACGTCCGTGCCTCTGAAAAAGGCAATCTGGGTCAAGGCCAGCCCGCAGTCCGCCTGACGCGAACATCTCAACGGCGTGAACACGCGCGGCGCCTCTCTGGCCCACGTGCATTGAGTCATCGGCGCACGTGACAGCGAGCCGGCGTCCTCGTGTCTGGTGGTCTGACGCATGGCGCGGCGACCCCATTGGAGGAATCTGCCCTGACGACCAGCGGCGCTTCTGATTGGACATTTTGGTTGGACCCGGTGTAAATAAAAGAAGCCCTGCGGCGCGTCGCGATCGGCGGTCCTACGAGGGAGGAGTCCCCATGTCGGAGAGCCGACATGTGTGTGAGTCGGCGGTCTTAGGCGAAAAGTTGACCTATGTATTAGAGAGGAGAGCTCGGCTCTTCGAGTCTCTGTCGGCCCCAGTGCCGAAATTGTAACGCCTCTGTATATATGCTATACATAAACCTTGTTTAACTCACCGTCGTCTCGTCCGCTCGTCTTATCAGCTCTGCGCAGAAGCAGTCGCGAGCTGATAAACATACGCTACCAAACGGCTGGTGACCTTCCCGGCGGAGTTGGAAGCAGTGGCGCCTTCGGGACCGTGTTGGCGTCGCCGTCTTTCGCGACAGTGGTGGCTTCGGCGGGATCGGGCCGTCTTTCGCAACAGTGGTGGCAGTGGTGGGATCGGGCCGTCTTTCGCAACAGTGGTTGGCAGCTGCGGGATCGACCGGCGTCAGCGACATCGATGCGGTGAGTGCCTGATGTTTTCCCCTCAGTTCACCAGACTACTCTAGCTCAGGTTATGGTAGTTTAGAGAAGGGCTGTGTGAAGCATTGAAGGGAGTTTTGATCGTTTCAAGCCAAGTCGAAGCGCTTTGAAAGCAAAGTTAATGCGGAGGGGGTAAACACGGGAGTGTGCAAAATTTCTTGCGCGTCTTGCTAGTAGGCTTATAGTGGGTACGGCAAGTAGATTCTTAACAGGGGCAAACAGCAAGAGGCTAGTGTGAACAATGGAGAACCTTAAAGTGAAGGAACTCATCGAAATTTGTGAGGAACTCGGCATTACTTTGGGCCGTGCGAAACGAAAGCAAGCGATCCTTGAGATCATGAAGGATGAGGGAGTGTCGGCTGAGGAAGTCGATGAGGCCTGGGTGGATATCAAAGCACGCCGCGAAGAGGCTGAAAGGCGAGAAGCTTGCGAACGTGAAGAAAGGCGAGAAGCTCGCGAACGTGAAGAGGCTGAAAGGCGAGAAGCTCGCGAACGTGAAGAAGCTGAAAGGCGAGAACGTCGCGAGCGCGAGGAGGCCGAGAGACAGGAGCGCCTCGAGATGAAACGAATAGAATTGGCAATCCTACAGTGTTCGCAGGCGCCTAGCGCAGCTTCTCCGACGATTCAGGTAAGCGGTATTAGAATTCGGGATCAACTGCCACCGTTCGTAGTAGGCGAGGACATGGCGAAGTATCTCGTCAAGTTTGAACACGTCTGTGAGCGAAATGCTTTGGAGCAGTCTCTTTGGGCGCGGAACCTGCTAGCTTTTCTTCCCGGCGAAGTGTCCGACGCGATAACTTGCTTGTCGAGGGAAGCGTTTGAGAGCTATGACGAGGTTAAAGAAGTGCTCTTGAGACGTTATAAGTTGTCACCCGAGGCTTTCAGGCAAAGGTTCCGGTATGCTGAAAAGGGGAAGGAGTCACACGTTGACTTCGCGTTTCGTCTTAAAGCCGATTTGATTGAATGGCTCAAGGGCGAAGGTGTTTATGACGACCGCGATAAAGTGGTGGAATGCGTTGCCTTGAAGCAATTCTACCGCTGCATCGAGGAGGATGTCAAACTTTGGCTGCAGGACAGACTTGGGGACGTACAGTTAAACAAGGCAGCTGAGTTAGCTGAGGAGTATTATACTCACCGAAAGTTGCATAGCAGGGCAGCGCGCGTTGAAAAGGATGAAAGGAAAGAGGGCTTTTCAAGGAAACCTGATCAACGGAAACCCGTTCCGCACCGTAATTTCAAAAAGGACCCGTCTCTTTCGAAGGACAGTGTGGGGGAAGGGCAAACAGAAGCAGAGAAATCGAGTGAGGTTTCTACCGCACAGGCATTTGAATCGGAAAACAAACGGAAGCCGCTAATCTGCTACAACTGTAAAAAGGAAGGGCACATCGCGAGAAACTGTCAGGAAAAGTTTGCCTTCGCAACGATCCGAGAATCAGAAAAAAACATTCGGTTGTTGGAGCCGTATCTCCAAGAAATTAGGGTCAATGAGAAAACGTGCCGAGCACTTAGAGACTCAGCGGCAACCATGGACGTTGTCCATCCTTCATTGGTGTCTCCGGATGACTTCACAGGAGAATGCGCGTGGATCAGGCAGGTCGCCGAGGAGCAGAGTGTTCGCTTACCAATCACCACGGTCGTCATTAAAGGCCCGTTCGGTGAGCTTCGCACCGAAGCGGCTGTGTCTGCCGCGCTAAATGATCGTTTTCCTTATCTTTTCTCCAACACCTCGGAGCAGCTCCTCAAAGAGCAGGGCAAATCGTTCTTCCCCAACTTTGCGTGCATGGCCCTCACGCGATCGCAAGCGCGAAAGCTTTCGCGGAAGCTTGACCTTGTTCAATGCGGTGAACTCTCAAGTGACCTTGTCGGCGGGTCGACGGAACCCCAGAAAGGAAAGTTTCCGCATGAGTCATGTGAGCAGTCACGCGAGCGGCCCGTCACCGACCCGACCGGCGCGGTTTCCGGAGAAAGGGGAGACGACATGGCGCCATTGAGTCAGAGCGAGAGGGCTGCAACGCTCTCGCCTGTAGCGGAAAGTTGGAGCGAGCTGCCGAGAGTTGATCGAGAGACGCTCATTCGAGAGCAGAGTGAGGATCTCTCGATTGAAGCGCTAGTGGAAAGCCAAATTGAAGCGCTAGTGGAAAGCCAGAAAAACGCGGCAAAAGTGCTGTCGAAGGAGCACTACGAGAAATCTGTGAAGAAGCGCGCTTTTGAAGTTGATAATCAGGTAATGCTGCTGCAGCCATCCAAAAGGAACAAGCTTGATGTTGATTGGGAAGGGCCCGCCAAAGTATTATCGAAGCCTTGCGATACAAATTATGAAGTGAAATTAGGAAGGCGGCCGGACAAAATTTACAACTTGAAAGCAGTCGTAAATTTACTTTTAAGTGCTTCAGAGGAAGAGGGAGCGGAAGTTTTGAGTTCTAGTGAGGTAATTGAAGGGGGATCGAAAGTAATCCGGGAGCAGATAAACCTAGAGCCTAGCTTAAGTGAAGGAGGACCTGAGAAAGAGGACCTGAGAAAGATTTGTTCCGAGTTTGAAGACGTGTTTTCGGACCGCCCCGGAAACACGAGGGTGATCGAACACGATATCGAGCTAAGCGGTGAGGAGTCAATCCGTAGCAAGCCGTATCGTTGTTCCCCTGTGCAACGTCGAAAGTGTGAGCCGCTCTTGGTGCCGCATAGGTATCGTCGCCTAAAAGTGGCCGGTTACTGAAGTGGAGCATGTTGCTCCACAACGCAACTTTGACGTTCGCTATCAAAAAAAAAATAAAGGAAAGGTTAAACGCTAATGCAGGTGCATTGAGCAGTGGGTTCCAGCTAGTAACTTCTCAACCTTTCGGTTTCTCGCTGGCGATTCGGGGCAAAATTTTGACCTCATCACGACCTGGGCTGAGCGCTCTCGTTCAGAGTGATCTCAAGGGGCCAGCTTTATGTGGTATTCTAATTCGTTGCGTTGTTGTAAGTGGAAAAAATTCAAGTTCTTACTTTAAGAGTCTTGTGTCCCACATGTGCCTCTTGATGTAGAGGGAACAAAATTCCGATAGACACGTAGATAGGTATATGTTGTACTATACTTTGTCTGGTGTTCTGTCGGGTGACCGAGGGCACTTGCTTGTGTCGTGTGTTGTCTGTTGTCGAACCGTTCTTAGCAAGTTGCAGAACCATCGACAAGTGCTGAAACCGAAGAGGGTCAGAAGAGACGAGCGAAGTTGGCCAGCAAGTTGTGGCGACAAGCCAGTGGAGCTGGGATCCGTCGTCAAAAATGGAATGTGTTCCCGGAACAGTCTGGAGCTGTATTCTCCCCATGGCCCTGGAGGCGAACCTGGAGGGACCTGGCGAACGAGCGCACCTGACATCCGAGCCCCGTGGAAGCAGCTCGTCTTTCCGGTGCATTATCTGGCGGCGGGGGTGCTGTTATGCCAGCGAGTCCTCGTCAAACGTCCGTGCCTCTGAAAAAGGCAATCTGGGTCAAGGCCAGCCCACAGTCCGCCTGACGCGAACATCTCAACGGCGTGAACACGCGCGGCGCCTCTCTGGCCCACGTGCATTGAGTCATCGGCGCACGTGACAGCGAGCCGGCGTCCTCGTGTCTGGTGGTCTGACGCATGGCGCGGCGACCCCATTGGAGGAATCTGCCCTGACGACCAGCGGCGCTTCTGATTGGACATTTTGGTTGGACCCGGTGTAAATAAAAGAAGCCCTGCGGCGCGTCGCGATCGGCGGTCCTACGAGGGAGGAGTCCCCATGTCGGAGAGCCGACATGTGTGTGAGTCGGCGGTCTTAGGCGAAAAGTTGACCTATGTATTAGGGAGGAGAGCTCGGCTCTTCGAGTCTCTGTCGGCCCCAGTGCCGAAATTGTAACGCCTCTGTATATATGCTGTACATAAACCTTGTTTAACTCACCGTCGTCTCGTCCGCTCGTCTTATCAGCTCTGCGCAGAAGCAGTCGCGAGCTGATAAACATACGCTACCAAACGGCTGGTGACCTTCCCGGCAGAGTTGGAAGCAGTGGCACCTTCGGGACCGTGTTGGCGTCGCCGTCTTTCGCAACAGTGGTGGCTTCGGCGGGATCGGGCCGTCTTTCGCAACATTACTCAACCACGAGTACGTCTGTTAGTCTCTGGTTAGCTACAGCAAGACACAATGACGGTTACTTCAACTTCCTTACAGGGTTCTCTTACTGAACTGCAAGACACCCAAGATTCTGACCACCAATCTGTATGTATTAGAAAAAACCAATGTCCGTTTTTCTATTTTTCAGGCGGCCAAAATCGAACGAGCATGCTTTCGCAGAACAGACAGATGACAAACAGTGAGCAACGGTGTAAAAATAATTCGTACAACCAGTAGATCACATAAAAAATTAAAAAACGCATGACGTGCGATACGTTAAAGAATCCCAGGTGGTCGAAATTTCCGGAGCCCTCCACTAAGGCGTCTGTCATAATCATATGGTGCTTTTGGGTCGGTAAACCCCACATATCAATCATTCAATCAATCAATCAAACAATCAATTCTCAACACAGCTTTTACAGTGCTTCGCAATTTTATACTTACAGCGCCTCAATAATCATAAGGAGGCCTCTGATTCTACTCTAACCTAAAGCAGCAACGAGTGGCACTTCCCAACACTGCCAGAAATAACATGAACATAAATACCCAAAGAAGTGTACATGTGACCGCTTCTCATTGTTGTTCAGTCGGTAGAGCATGGAACGTGTTATTTGAAGGTTGGATACTTATCGAACTGGCGGGAAAAGTTTTTTGTCCACTTTATTTATGCCAAAAATATTACACTACAGTTAAAAGCAACAAACAATGTCGTCTAAGCTTTTTTTTTGCTTAAGTGCCTATTCGATTCATTCGGTTAATCCTGGGCTCCTCATGTACTTCTTTATTTTCTTCTTTCTCGCGCGGGTATTATTAAAGGGAACAGATGAACTGTTTACTATTTTAATGTTGTGAGAACTAGAGCTCACAAACAATGGCACGTGCACACAATGAGAAGGAAGTGCAGTAGCCCCGGCATGCGTTATCTTCATGGGGCATTATACCTGCGCTTTCATTCTTTTTTATTATTATTGACAATATCTGTTAATGAATGAATAGCTGTTGATGCACTATCATTTAGCATTTTCTCATTTGAGGCGCATATCAAAGTACTCGACAGAATGCAGCCTTTTTTTTTCTGGAGTAAAAGCAATGAAAGGGGGAGAAGGCGGAGGAGGCGTGGCCTCTAATAACGCAGATATGCGTTGCTGCAGGCCACTACTCGTACGATAATTACAATTTTCCTCTATTTATCGGCTTTGTGTACCACGTTTAGTACTTAGAAATGCGTGTTTGTTCAAATTCACGGTCCTGCTACCGAATATTAGGTGTAAATAAGTCTGAAAAAGATAGCTAGTAAGCTATTGGAGCTGACAAGACGAGAAAGGTGATTTCAAAACATGTTGACCGAAGTTTTAAAGTGCATGCTGTACAAGAAAAAAGGGGGGACGAGGAGGAGAGAGGTTGGTTTCATTAGCGATGCTCTTAACTGGTCCACTTGCATGAGGCGTCTTCTTATGCGCAGACAGGCGGAATTCGCAATCTGCAAATAGCGAGACCACATGAAGACAGATTTTGTTTCGCGAGAACACGATGCTTATTCATTTATTTTGACTTGTTCTCGGGTTACGTGAAACATACCACACGCGTCATTTCCATGGCTATATAAGGGATATTTTACATGTCATAGATTGCTACTTCTATTTCGCGCTCGGAAAGCAAAAACTCAACGCCGGTCCTCAAATTTGATTTCTGTTGTCATGCCATGTTGCGATGACAGCGCAAATATTGGCTAGAATGCGAAAAGTACCAGTAGCTTGATAAGGCCCATTTATTCCGTACGGTCACCTGTTGTGTCTTGCTCGTTCTTTGGGGGAGGGGGGGGGGCTTTTATGCGAGAACATAAGACGTTACTCTTACCGATAAGATAAAGCCTGAAATTTTATTTATAATTACGTGATTGGGAAAAATGGCGTCCTGTAGTGCCTTGCAATCGTTCACAATCTAAATATCAAAGCTCTGCCCACAGCTATCGTGGCCTTTCCCACAAAGAGCAGCTGCGCAAATGCTCCGCCCACAAGCACTTATACTTGCTTTCGGACGTCAACAACTTCTCGGGTGTTGCAGATAATTCTCTTTACCTGGCAGGCACACGCTTGTGTCACTCATTTTTGGTCAGGCACTGAAACGTCCTGGTTAATTTCTTCGGGCACGCCGCGGTTCTATCGGTGGCGCTCACATTTTTTTCTTTTGTTGTGACCGCGTACAGGAGTCATTACTATATGTTAAGTCATGTTTGGGCCGTGTTTTCAAATTGACGCTGGTTCTCGGCCGAAGTTTCATGTGTTAAAATGCTTTTGAATTCCCATATCTCTTGAAGAATATGCTTTGTTTATATGCTTCGTGAAAACAGGTTCTCATGATCGAGATTGAAGTTCAATGATTGTCGTGAGCTGCGCACGACCCAACAATAAAGCACCGAGTTAGTTCTCTCGATGTTTAATCAGAGGTGTGTCACTTGATCGGAAACACGTTTTTCAGCTTAGTAATGCGCCTGCTTGATAATTGCTCATTGGTTGTGCCTTTTCAGCCGCTACCTGCACACTTACCCAATTTCTCGCGAAATGATAGGTGACGTGCGCTGGTTGACTGCTTTTCGGTGCAATCAACAAGAGCAGTAACCGCTGATTTGGAACCTTGACCAGGTGGCTTTCATGTAGAGGTAGCCAGTTTCAGTGGCCATAAGACATAGGACAACTTTACCTGATGACGAAATGCCCTTGCTTCTCGGTAAATGCTAGCGTCAATCGACTGTGGGCTGAAACGGAAGGTGGTGCTCAATGATGTGGTACTCTAGACCCTTCTGCGCTTCATACAGGTGAGTAGGTGTTATGGAAAATACTTTCGCTCTAACGACCCAATTTTGGTTGTGCACTCATGTCCGCATCTCATTTGCTTGACCATAGGTAATCTTCTTGTAGATTGTGCTGGAAATTTCTTGCTCTAGTTCGGAAACGTATAAACTAACCGCGTCCCTTATGATACCCAGTTCACCATGCAGCCATCAAGTATCGCAGACGACTTAAAAGAGATAAAAGAAGAGTGACTTACTTTTAATGAGTTGGTGCTGGTACTCTAGAAAAGAAATGGCAAACTGCGGAACTGGAATATGTTCCTTTCAGCAAGTAGTTAATAAATTTGAAGTGCAGATCGACGATCCTGAAAATTGATCGAGGAGAAACAACTTCATTCTGTATGGTGTTTTGGAAAGCGAAAAGGATGATAGTGACACTTAGTGTAAAGCAGACAACGTCATTAGTATAAAAAACATTCTAAAAATTGAAGCAGTTAACACAGAAAGAATACGTAGACTAAGAAAGCCTAAAACTGACAAGTGTACACCAGTAAGCTTGTGGCTTGCCGATCATCACGACTAAATAATAGAATTTCAAAACTATTACAAGTCAATATGGAGCAATTACTTTATGAGAGAAGGCTTCTCAGCTATAACTTGTAACATAAGGAAGGATCTGTGCATTTATGATAAATAATTACGGAAACAGAATAAAAGGTGACGTTAAGGGATTAAAGCTCCGTATGAATAGTGAGCTTTTTTTTTCTGGGATGATTGATACAATCAGGCCGTTTCAATGAGCCATGATGTTAACGCTTATGCGAAACTACAACAACAAAAACAGAAAGTACTATAAAAACTATAAGTCCTCAAAAAAACACTAACCTTCATAAGTAGAAACGCGTGTAGTCTACTGAATAAATTCGATTTGCTTTTATCTTGATTACGAGAACTAAAACCAGACTTTGCAACAGTTACGTTAAGCTGGGTGTCTTCCATGGCAGGGCTCATACACATATTTTATACATGTGTGTAATTTATCTTCCCAAATACGTATCAACGCCTCCATCGTCGCAACGATCCCGTTGACTCGCTTCTGGCTGGCTATTTTGCTGGGAGTCGAGCTGCTTGCATCCGACACGGCGGCCGCCATCGTGTCAGTTAACGGCACTAACAGGGGTTGCCTGCATCCCTTTACGAAAACGGCATTTAGCGGATAGACTGTGGTTAGCATGGTCGCATGAATGAATAAAACAGCCGTTAGACTTAACGGCTGTCGTACTTAGCTATGGTTAGACTGCCCGTTTGACTAGGGCATTAGAGGCAAGAAGGTTAGGAGAATGGCGACGGTGGTGGCAAGAAATTATTGCCGTCGTAATAAGGTATGTGGCGTTAAAATAACTCCGTCTATTCACCACTGGTACACAAAAAAGTAAAAATGCTAGAGTTACTCCAAGCCCCACCGCGGTGGTCTAGTGGCTAAGGTACGCGGCTGCTGACCCGCAGGGCGCGGGTTCGAATCCCGGATGCGGCGGCTGTATTTCTGGTGGAGGCGGAAATGTTGTAGGCCCGTGTGCTCAGATTTGGGTGCACGTTAAAGAACCCCAGGTGGTCTAAATTTCCGGAGCCCTCCACTACGGCGTCTCTCATAATCATATAGTGGTTTTGGGACGTTAAACCCCACATATCAGTCATCAGAGTTACTCCAAAACAAGGGAACAATGGGAGAGTCAACTGAATCTGCGAAAAAGAATCTTCACCATAAATGGGCATTTACCGCATAAAATTGGTAATACCACTACTCAGAACGTGTAAATTAAAAAAGGAAGTGAACATTCAGCTAACTTTCTCGTGTGTGTGACAGAAATAGCGCAGGTACCGATATTCACCACTAGTCCGCGAAAAGGAAAGTATATAGGCAACGGTACAACACTTGGGAACAGGAAGGCGAGGGCGGCCGTGAATAGACCCCAAAGTGTGGGAAAGGCTAGGCCAATGACGACTTGCATGCACATCTATGACAGGCACGATATTTCGTTTATGTGCGAGTTTGTCTCTGCTTGGCACCAATATGATTTTTTTACGCTACATGATAATGCCCAATGACCAATAATGCGTGGACTCGTGCAGAATG
This sequence comes from Rhipicephalus microplus, assembly GCF_043290135.1. Lineage (NCBI taxonomy): Eukaryota > Metazoa > Arthropoda > Arachnida > Ixodida > Ixodidae > Rhipicephalus > Rhipicephalus microplus. Next base: position 123,162,263 of record NC_134704.1, read on the forward strand.
GCAGTACCGCTTGTATGTGTCATATCCACGCGCCGTCTTCTGCGTTATGTAACTTTTAAGAACAGAGCTGTTTAAGCTAAGAGAATCTCAGTCGGCAGAGTACAAAAATTATCATCACGATTATTCTTGCTTGCTTGCTTGTTCCTTTCTTTTGTGGCTCTCACCCACTAAGGGGGATTGGCCAAGAAGCCGGTGGTTAATGCAAGTAAATACCTATAGATTTTCTAGATTAGGGGAATATGATTACTGTGTTTTGACTGTGAAATTAATTTGGCGCAATGTCAGAAAAAAAAGAAAAAAAAGGGGGGGGGGGGGGCTGCACGCGTTGTATTTCTCGGTGGCTTCCTCTTCTTTGCTCACAGAACACGTGCGGTGGTTTAGCAAGTAGGGGCTGCAGCAACCCTGAGGGATCAGAGAACGAGAACTCTCAGGGGGAGAACATAAAAGCGGAAGAAACAGAGAAAAGTGAAAAAAAATTACCAGAGAGGAAGAAAAGTACAAAACAACTGAAAACAAAACAACAACCCACGCGGTCTTTTTATTTTTTGAACGTGAGATCACACTGCCTTCAAAATTGAATGTGTTGCAAGCTTTCCGTCCGCACGTGACCTTGTCCATGCTGCGCATCCGCGATCAAGCTACCATTGGCCAAGTGACGATGCCTTGTAGTCACTACATCTCGTGGCGTCAGTCGTAATGACGCCAGTCAGTTGGGTGGGAGCCGCAGTGCTATTCTGTTAGCGCTACATTAATTCATTCAGGCAACCAGAAGGATGCGCTGCTTGTGATACTGGCAGATATATCCAATTCTTTGTCCCCCTTCTTCATTCTTGTTAATTTGTTTTATATATTCTGGTTTATCGAATTCTTCTGCACTTTTTCACGTTTTTACAATAGAACATTATTTTTCTTATCTAATTTCTCCCCTTTTTAGCAAGCGTTGTACAAAAAAAAATATCTATTTCAAGGTACAGCGTGGCCAATCGCCCTTGTGGGTATAAGCCAAGATCTTCTAGGCGACAAGACAAGACGCCATTGTAACGCCGCCAAGTTTGATAATCTGGGACGCTATTACAATACGTATGGTAAATTCGTCCCGGGGTGATAATTTTTGCATCACTCCTTGAATATACATATACAAAGAGAGGAAAAAATGCATATACATATACAAAGATAGGAGAAGAGAGGTGAAGAAGAAGGGGGTTTATCACAGTGAAGGCAACATTTCAGGTCCCCCCCCCCAAAAAAAAAAAAATAATGGAGCCCACGAGCTCTGGCCGAATAGACTGAAACTGCATGCCAGTGGCCTGTATCAAATGGTGCGCAGCGCTTAGCGATATTGCATCAGCTTATCCGACTCACCCATCCCGATATCTGACAGCGGCATTATCGATGGCTGCAATGAAGTCGCGCTACTACCACCAGTGCTCATCAAGAAATGCTTTCAATGCTTTATGCATTTCTTTTTCCGCATCGTGACAAAATTCTCGGACGCATGTGCTGTTTGCATAGCCAACAATGACACTGATTTAGCCCGTGACGAGCAGTAGCACGTCTTCGCTCGAGTCGATGATCAGGCGAGCGTCAGAATATTGGGTTCTGTCAGCGGGATATGCGGATTAACCCTCGATCTATGCAGTGTTCCTTCTGATAGAGCGCACTAGTATGCAGTTTCGCCGCGTTCAGCCCTCACCAGCGCGCTTCACTTTGCTTTTGGAGCATCTTTATATGCTATGCGTAAACCAAGAATTGTGTTAATGTAATGTGGATGAAGCCTTGTATTCAAAGATCTGCGTTTCTTGAAGGCTGTGTTCGTACTTTCCACTTTCTGATCTTCATAAATCGGAAGAAGCCACGTAGCCAGAAATCACATCTAAAAAGACCAAAAATAGCATTCTCACACATAGTTAGACCTAAGTTTCAAGATCTATGTCCTACAAACGCAAAAACGAGTCACGGTTTTATTGCCGTCGCTCTTGGTAACTATTCCACTTGCGTCCTATGTGTAGTCGGGTGGTGTTCATTACTGGCAATTTAGATGGCTTTATCAAAATAGATCTATTTTCCGAGAGCACAATACTTCATTTCTTCTCTGCACAGTTTTCTGCTGAACGTATAAAACGGGCGAAACACACTGATTCTATTGACTACATAACCATGCTTTCATAAATCGCCGACTGCTACTTCTATTTCGCGCTCGGAGAGCCGGCATTCAGCGCCGGTCCTCCAATTTTGTTTCCGTTGGCATATAAGTTGGGCGAGGGGCTTGCGCAACGTAGCAGTGTGATAGCGCCATGGCGTTCCGAAGGGTCACATTCTTTGTGTTGCTTGTTCAATGGGGAGCACATTAGCATTATCCAGATGGCGACGTGTCGTGTCATCTTTAGCTATAAGATAAAGCCTGCAAATTCATCGTTTATAAGGTGATTGCTGAGAACGGCGCCCTTTCGTGCTTTACATTCCTTCACAATCTGAGAAGGGAAGCTTCGCCCATAGCCATTATCGTGCCTCCCACGCAGTATGTGGGAGGGGCCCATTTGGGCATTTCCCACAGAAATTGCGTAAGCCCCACTGTTCACTATAACTCGCCAAAAGCGAAGGAGGCCGCAGTTTGGTCACCCTTAGGGCAGAGGAAAGGCAACGGTGGCTGCGACAAGACCACGCAGCGATGTGTAGGGCCTACGTCAATGGCGGCGAGTCAGTAGATCTATGAGAGGTACGAACGCTTAGTTTCAGCGCGAGTTGTGCCTCTGGTTAAACATCATTGTTGTGTCTGTGACTGTGGCATAGGTGAACGTTTGGTTTCTACTCGTGTTTCTGTCTTTGAAGTTTGGACTTCGATGTCGTGTCTGTGTCTGCCTGTGGGTTAATTCGAAGAGTTACGGCGCTGATAGTCAACGAAGAAACATTCCTAGCATTACTTAGCTAAAGCCTAGCAACGACCCCGAAACATCTGTTGTCCTCTAGCTACGGCCTAAAAAAACTAGATTAATCTTTAGAATCTCTCAGTTTTATAGTCTCGGGGCTTGCGCGGCTTAGTGTGGAGTACAAGCTCGGTGCATTTTTGAAAGTGTTAACGGTGAATCTGAAGCCTTTCATGTGCCATGAATTTACATTAGGCGAGCCAAAGTACTTGCTGTTCGAATGGAATGCAGACTGTACGTGGTTGAAGGACATGCGCGCCATGGATTAGCGGGTGGAACTAACTTTTTTTTTTGTGTGTGAACGGAAGCCATTGTTATATGGTAGGCCAAGTTAGGGCACTGCTTTGATATCGACGCTGATATTCAGCCGAAGATTCGCGAAATGCTGTTAGATCTTTGCACCACTTGAAGCGCGTGCTTCAATTAGATGTTTCGCGGAAACGGGTTCTCATGATCGAGATTTATGGTGCATGATTGCAGTGAGCTCTGCTCACCGAACAATAACGCAGCGAATTCCTTATGACGATGTTCAATCTGTGGTGTACCGCTTCAATGGAAACGAGCATGCCAGCACAGTAATTTGCCTGCTTGGTGATTTCTAGGTGGCTGTTTGCTTTCAGCCACTACTCGTACACATTCCACACTCCCTGGGAATTCATTGCGAGGGCTTGTAGGTTGTTTTCTCACACTTCATTTTCAAATTTACGTTTCATTTTCTGAAACATCCAATTGATCATTGTCATATGTATGCGTTTGAGGGATACCCAACTTCAAAAGCATGTGATGCAACATTCTAACAAGACCCAACGTGCTAGGTTTAGTCGGGTGTCGCACTGGTAATATCGAGGACGTTGGTTCGAATCCCGGCACGGGCGGCTGCATTTTAATGGTGACAAAATGCGAAGAACACCCGTGTGCTTAGATTTAGATGCACCTTCAGGAACTTCAGGAAGTTCAAATTGATTCTGATCTCTCACTGAGGGTGGGCCTCATAATTATATCGTGGTTTTGTGGTTTTTGCAAGTAAGACTTTTGCAATTTTAACAGTAATAAACTTCCTTAAGGGGGGGGGGGGTACTGTACCGGTGTTTCTTGTAGATTCTCTTGCTTAGGGCTATTCTTTGTGTGTGTGTGTGTGTGTGTGTGTGTGTGTGTGTGTGTGTGTGCGTGCGTGCGTGTGTGTGTGTGTGTGTGTGTGTGTGTGTGCGTGCGTGCGTGTGTGTGTGTGTGTGTGTGTGTGTGTGTGTGTGTGTGTGTGTGTGTGTGTGTGTGTGTGTGTGTGTGTGTGTGTGTGTGTGTGAGCTGTTAAAATTAACGTAGACCACCTAACCCGCATCCCTACCTGTGTGCAGAAGGAGGAGGAAGAGGAAGGTAAGGAAGGAAGGTAAGGAAGGAAGGTCAACCAGACGAGCGTCCAGTTTGCCATCCTACAATGGGGGAAGGGGATGGATTGATGCAAAGATAGGGAGATAGAAATAAGGGAACATAAAGAATAACGTCATGTCCCGCTGAAGGTAACCATGTCTAGAGGCGAAGCAGTTGGCGCTAATGCTTACAGTGTCGGCGAAGTTAAATGTAACGCTCGTCGCGGCATTGCGCAGGAGAAAAACCTGGGGAGGATCGAAGCAGGCAGTGATGCATCGGTGTTTCTCACTGGAACATGCCAATCGCTGCTAATGGGCAATGAGAGACAGAAGACTGATTAGACACCGATAGCCGCAGTCCACTTCTAGTTAACGCACACGCTCGTATTCTTGAACAACACACAGGAGAAATATTCCACTGGCACTATTTTAGAGGTCAAGGTCTAGTGCCTATATGACAAATGCCACCGGATATACGTCACGAAAATGTGGTAGCGCTCTCGTCGGGCGTTCGGTTTCACTTTGTAAGCGAAAGACGCTCTGCCTACCGCAGTTCCTACTGGGTTTTGGCATGTGGTGTTCTCAGTCAAGCAGCGAGAGAGAAATAACGGTATGTCGATGAGCTGCGTCGCGGTTGGATGTGCTGAAAGGCATTAGATTATTGGTGTCCACTTGACGAGGACCGTCGGGAGATATTGGCTGCAGCCGCAAAACAGGCGAACTGGTCCCCGACGTGGGGTCATCGGTTGTGTGCCAAACATAGAATGTCATGGCGAGTCGCGTCTCACAAGATCGTTTTGTTTGTTGGCCCCCATCGCAGCACTCAGCGCTTATGGCGTTGTGTCTCGCTGGGCCCTAGTGGGATGACATATGGTTGATGATGGGTTGATGACTTACGGGAGAGAATGAGACACACCACCTCCAGGCGCTGCGTCTTCTTCCTATCTGACAATGGCATTGCGCGGTGCATGAAGTAAGGTTTTGCCACCGGAAAATGTGAGCGGAAGTTACGTGTAGACGTCGCTATAATTTTATCCATAATGCTGACGTCCGCCTACCTGTGCTAACAAACGTGGAATGAGTGGCCAATGCACCATATTGCCACGTTGTGTTGGTGGCAGAGAACGAGAGCGAAGAAGTGAATGGCATAGTCGAGCAGCACGAGCATCGTTTTTGTTTTTCTTTTTTCAAGAAACTTGCTAGCAGGCTTTGATTGATAGATATGGAGGGTTTAACGTCCCAAAACCGCCCTATGATTATGAGAGATGCCGTAGTAAAGGGCTCCGGAAATTTCGACCACCTGACCTTCTCTAACGTGCACCCAAATCTGACCACACGGGCCTACAACATTTCCGCCTCCATCGGAAATGCAGCCTTCACAGCCGGGATATGATTCCGTGACCTGCGGGTCAGCAGCCGAGTACCTTAGCCACTAGACCACCGCGGCGGGGCGACTTGCTCGCAGGCAGCGTCTGCGAGAAAGTTCCTTCATTGAAGAAAAGGGACACGCATGCGCAATGAAGGTGTAAACGTTACTGGGAGGGATGCCTAGAAGAGAAAGAGAGGGGAGAGAGCAAGCGTACTCTAACAGACGCTACCTGTGCCGGCGTTGCAAGGCGAAAGTGGGTGGAAGCATTTCATTTCATTTTATTATACTGTCAGCCCCATTTGGGCTATAACAGGTGTGAAAAAAAACATTATACATACAAAAAATAGGTACTCCCTATACAAGCATTGGAGAGAAGAGGGGGGGAGAGCACGCATGCGCCGTAAGGATGTTCACACCACACACCAGATTGAGCTCGTCCATAACACGCTTCACATTTAAAGAAATATACTTTAGCTAAATTAGGCTAGACGGCTACGTTCAACTGTATCAGACGCTGTACTTCAGGTGTGTCACATTCCGTGGTAGACTGTCGGGTCAGGCTGCCTACTGAAGGCTTACAAGAACTGCACGTAGAACGTTCAGTACCTCTTGTACGGATTGAGCGTTTGGTGACTTGAGCCTGCCGACGAACACTCGAAGTGTGTCCAGCAGAGATGGAAGAGCTACTAGGATTAAGTTGCCAGAAGAAGACAAATCACTCCTTGTGCTGGATGTGGGGATGAACAACAAGAGGGAAGGCGGGGAGGTTAACCAGGCACATGCCTGGTTTGCTACCCTACGCTGGGGGAATAGGAAGGGGGGCATAAAGATGAGAGAGAGGAAAGAGAAGAGAAAGAGAGAGAAAAAGAAAAAAGAGGATTGTCAGTCAATCGGTTGGCGGGTATGCAACGGTGGCACTACACAAAATTTCAAGGTGGTCTGTACTCCTCAAAAAGCTGAAGCTCACGGAAAAGCTCTAAGGGTTTCTTGTGCGTTCGCTTAAGGCTACTCGAAGTTGAAAATCATCTGTTGTGTCTTCTCAGCCGATGTACTTATACTGTCCCGTCAGCCATCGAAAACTTACCGCACATATAACTCGGTTTTGCATTAGCTGCAAGTCCGAAGGTACAGGACAGGACAAACAACTTTATTTGGTCCTGAGAGGCAAGGCAGCGGGCCAACTATGTAGGTCCCCACCCAGCCGTTGGCTAGTCCCATGTCGGAACAGAGAGGCCATGCCTCTCCGCTCGTTCACGGGCCCTCTGGACAGCCTGAAGCTGGACGTCTTGCCTGGGGTCTGTGATTGCCGTCGTCCAGTCTTCTTCTGTTTTAAAATCCTGTAACGCAGGGCACTGCCAGAGCATGTGACTCAAAGAGCAAAATTCACCACAATCTGGGCAAAGTGGATCAATATCCGGATGAAGCATGCTCAAAAAGCCCCTAGAGGGGTAAGACCCCGTCTGGAGCATGCGGATCGTGCTTGCTTGTGATCTGTGGAGCTTATGATGGGGAAAGGGAAAAGTCTGTCGCTCTCCTCTGTAATGAGATGTTATCTCGTGAAAAGTAACGAGAGGATCACTGTGGACGATCTCTCTCGAACCCACCCGAGAGACCACCCGAAGGTACCTTACTTTTTCTGTTGCATTGCCTTCACAATCACCCCGCCTATGACCAAGCTACGATATTACACGATGACGTCAAGTGACACATCACAATGACTTCACAATGACTTCATAATGACGTCAGATATTTTGGCTCAGTTGACATCATAGCAGCGTCATACGGTGCACTCCTTTCATGAAAGATTTTTTTTGTGTCACCCATCGTCGACGCCGCGGGAGGTTAAGTATGCTTTATGTATGTTCGTGTGTACATTTTTATTTGTCATGAAGATAATATCTGTGGTTTTACGCCCCGAAACAACGATATTATTGTGAGAGGCCGTAGTCGAGGGCACCTGAAATTTCAACCATTTGGTCTTTAACGTGTACTCACATCGCACCGCACATGAGCATCTGAATTTGTAAGTTTGCACGTGTACGTCCACATACAGAAATTAAATATTTATTGTCAGGCCTTGGGGCGTGGCATGTATTTTCATCATACTGGATTGGCCAGCGTTTTCTTGGTAATACTTGCTCATCGTGATGAGCCACATCATAAAAAAAGCACATTATGTTTCAGGTATGTATAGCGGGTGCCCCGATTCTCCACAAAATAGTGAATAATGGCGCAGTGAGTGCTTTCATGCACTGCTTCCCAAAAATTATGATCGTCTATGGCCTAGTGAATGCCATGCAAATGTACTTGTAATAGTTGCCCGCATAGAGTTTACAAAAATCCCTTCAAAGGCCGCTTTTCTAGCTTTCACTGGGATCGGGCTGCGTATTCCACGCAAGCCTGGCGTTCTTTATTTGTTTTGAATGCATATATTGTGTATTAGTGGCTGCTGCATTCACCGTAATTAAAATGGAAGACACTTTAGCTGTGCGCCAGCGAAAGCCGACTGTGGGCACACTAACGGCTATCAACAGATTCCGTGTGGTAGTTCGGCCGACTTAGCTACACCAAAATGTGACGGCAGTAAACTACACATAAGTAAAGGAATAAGCTGCAGAAGATCCGCACGAAATCATTGCGTAAAAGTAAGCGGTGTTTCGATGACACGACAATGTGCTGAACCAAACAAACGTGAACCAACGCCTACTAAACGCACGCCCACATTAGCAAACTGCTTGCTTACGCCCCTCTCCCTTCCCCTCATCTAACCCTGGACCAAAATTGTGGCAGTAAGCTATATAATCAAGCTCAATAAAATTCAATAAAGAAAGTTGCTAGCTTACATTTACGGGTTTAAAACTAAGAAAAGTTGTAAAATAATTCCATTGAGTTGCTGGTTTTCATTATGTGACCCCGCCTCACCTAGTCGCGCTTTGTAGTATTGAAAACTTGGCAAATTGGTTACGATTCATTAGTCGAGGTAAACAGCGCTCGTCTTGTGTCTTTCTATTTGTTTGTCTTCGTTTTTTGCGCTATCTACCTCGACTAGTCGCGCTTAGATCGTACCATGTACGACGATGTTTGTGCCGCTAGTTCTCCGGCCTTTCTTTTTTTTAAGTGATGGTTCCTAGATTTGAAAATGAAATCTGTGCGTCGGAAAGGTTCTTTTATAATCAGAGTTGATCGAATATATTCCAATTCTGCCCGCAGGGGCGCCTGCGTAAGTAGGCGTTTGGTGTGTAGCGACACCACGGACCCGAGCTAACGGGGGAGTTTTGACTCCCTCCCACGCCTAGCCATGCGTGGCTTTGCCGTGTCCGGGGAGAAGGGATCCTGGGGGTTGAGCCGACGCTGGGTGATTGGACCTTTAAGGCCCCCCGGCAGAGGCAACACACCACTTTGGCCCCGGCTTCACGTAGACGGCACCCCTGGGCTGACCCACCCAGGGGAAATCGGCAGTCGCCTTTTCCTATCTCTCTCTGCCTACATCTTCGTCTTTATCTCTCACTATCTATCTGTCCTGTCTTCTACTCTCTTCTGTTTACTTCCAATTTTCCTGGCGGCAAGGGTTAACCCTGTGCAAATAGCCTACCTTGGTCTAGGCGCATTGGGTTATGGCAGTGTTGTACGGCTGACGTCTGGAAGCTTTCAGCACCTGTAAACTTGCAGCGTCCCCTTGTAGGGCTCCGTGGTGGGTGGCTGCCAACGCTGCTGAACAAAAATGAGACCGGCATGCATGGCGCATTCCCTCTACTATCTGATCGTACCGGCCTAAAGCGGGTACGCACCGATGACATAAATCTCTTCAACCAGCCAACAGAAACTTTTCCCCATTTCCACGTAATTCACTGTGAAAAAACTGAAAAGCAAGCCAGGACCGTCTCTCCTTTCCTAGTTTCTAGATGTCTTACCGAAACTCTTGGCACAAGATACAAGGTAACCAAAATGGCTAGTGGAGACCTTCTCCTCGAAATCCGTGACAAAGAACAATTTAAGAAGATTGACCGTCTCTCAGATTTCGGTGGCATACCAATTACCGTAACACCACATAGATCAATGAACACAACTCGCGGAGTGGTATCTGACATGGACTTACTTGACTTGACTGAGACTGAACTTTTGGAGGGGTGGAAGAGCCAAAACGTCACTAATGTACAGAGAATCATCATCAGAAGAGATAATAAGGAAACACCGACAAAACACTTAATACTTACATTTGCATCCAGTAAACTACCGGAATCAATTCAAACAGGGTACACAAAGACATCTATCAGGCCGTATATACCAAACCCTCGTCGTTGCTTCCAATGCCAGAGGTATGGCCATGGCTCTAAAACCTGTCGTGGTCGCCAGACTTGTGCACAATGTGGAGTCCTAGGCCACGTGTCTGAGAACTGCAAACAACCGCCACACTGTGTAAACTGCGAAGGAAACCATGCCGCATATTCACGCTCCTGCACATACTGGAAAAAAGAAAAAGAAATAATTACGTTGAAGGTGAAGGCGAACATTACATTTAAGGAAGCACGGCGAAGAGTCGCTCCATTCTATGGACCTACATACGCTGATGCGGCGCGTCAGGGGGCACCGCCGCACCAGCCTTCGCCACCCCTCCGGCCCGCGCATACCGAGCCGGCGGTTGTGGCACCTGCCCCCAAGGCGGCTGTAGCCCAGGCTACACCGCCTACTCCCAAACAGAGACCGGAGACTCCAGAGTCTTCGGGTCTCAAGGCCTCCCCTCACCAGGCGAGGTCCAAAATCCGAACGAACAGCCCGCATGTGCAGGCATCCAGTGCCTCCGAGGAGGCAATGGATACGTCGGCACCCTTGGTGCCGAAAGAGCGGCGTGGCTCCTTGGAGCGCGCCAAGAAAACAAAAAAAGCAAATAACAGGGCCTGGTGATGGCCCTGTTAAGTGAACTCAAACTCCCCGTCTAAACAGACACTCGCTTTTCGTACACACAGCACTATTTCACATTCACCATGAACACTCAAATTATACAATGGAACGTCAGGGGCCTTCTCAGAAACCTTGACGACATCCAAGAACTCTTACATGAACACTCGCCAAAAGTGCTGTGTGTACAAGAAACACACCCTAATTTAAAACACACAAATTTTCTACGTAAATACAATATTTTCCGAAAAGACCGTGTTGATGCTATGACATCATCCGGAGGTGTTGCCATCATAGTGAAACAAGGAATAGCATGCAAACACTTACAACTCCAAACACCCCTTGAGGCAGTGGCTGTTCGAGCAGTTCTTTTTGATAAACTGATCACAATCTGCACTATTTACATTCCTCCTAGATATCAGCTGCAAAAACGCGATTTACACTCTCTAATTGATGAACTTCCGGAGCCTTATGTTCTCCTTGGAGACTTTAATGCGCATAGCAGGCTATGGGGTGACTCTCGGTATGACGCGCGAGGTCGACTGATCGAACAGTTCCTTATCTCGTCGAGCGCGTGTCTCCTAAATCGAAAAGAACCAACCTATTATAACCTCGCCAATAACACCTACTCCTCCATAGACCTGAGCATAGTATCTCCATCTCTTGTGCCTCTACTCCAGTGGAAAGTCGTCAGTAATCTGTACAGAATTGACCACTTCCCCGTAGTTTTGAGCACAACGACAGTAACTGAGTGTCCACCACGTGTTCCCAAGTGGCTCATAAACAGAGCCGACTGGGAACAGTTTCATACTATCGCTTGTCTAGGTTGGAATGACATCTGTACTCTGAACATTGATGGCGCTGTGAACTACTTCACAGCGTTTCTGATTGATGCTGCAACAAAATGCATCCCACAAACAAATGGACACCCTGGAAAACGAAGTGTGCCATGGTGAAACTCTGAATGCCGAAACGCGCGCAAACAGCAAAACAGAGCTTGGAGGCTGCTTCGGAACTCACCGACAGCCGAAAATCTTGAAACCTTCAAGAAAATAAAGTCTCAAGGCAGGAGAATGCGTCGGCAAGCCAGAAGAGAAAGCTGGCAGAAGTTTTTATCAGGGGTTAATTCATACACACAAGAGGCTAAAGTCTGGAGCATGGTCGGTAGGATAGCAGGGAAACAAGTACACACACTTCCACTCGTAAACACTCAGGGAAGATCAGGCAAACTTCCTCGGTGCACACTTCGAACAGGTATCCAGCTCGTCCCACTACACTGACACCTTCCAAAAATACAGAACAAGAATTGAAAAGCAGAAACTCGAACACAAATCCACCAGATACGAGGCATATAACCAAGCTTTCAGTCTAGCTGAGCTCCGAACATCTCTAAACTCCTGCAGTACTTCTGCCCCAGGTTCTGACCGTGTGATGTATGAAATGTTAAAAAACCTACCAAACGAAACCCGAAAAACCTTACTTTGTACAATGCTATTTGGTTTTCTGGCACTATTCCTACCTCCTGGAAAGAGGCTATTGTTATTCCCATTTTGAAAGAGGGCAAGGACCCTTCTTTACCCTCGAGTTATAGGCCTATAGCACTTACAAGTTGCTTGTGTAAAGTCTTCGAAAAAATGATAAACTGCCGACTTGTACATTTTCTTGAAACAAAAAATTTGCTCGACCCATTTCAGTGCGGGTTTCGAGAAGATAGATCCACCACAGACCACCTTGTTCGTATCGAGGCACAGATCAGAGACGCGTTCGTCCATAAACAATATTTTCTCTCTGTGTTCCTCGATATCGAAAAGGCTTATGATACAACATGGCGTTTCGGAATTCTAAGAGACCTGTTCCACCTTGGTGTGCGCGGAAGAATGTTTCATATAATCGAAAGTTACCTGTCAAACCGGACATTTCGTGTCCGTCTGGGCAGTGTGCTCTCCCAAACATTTGTCCAGGAAACAGGCGTGCCACAAGGTGGTGTGCTTAGTTGCACACTTTTATTATTAAAATGAATTCTTTGCACTTGTCCATTCCCTGCAATATGTTCTATTGTACATATGTCGACGACGTCCAGCTTGGCTTCAAGTCATGCAGCTTGGCCATGTGTGAGCGGCAGGTTCAGCTGGGTTTAAATAAGGTCTCCAAATGGGCAGATGAAAACAGATTTCGACTTAACCCACAAAAAAGCACGTGTGTCTTGTTCTCTCGAAAGAGAGGCATGCACTCGGAACCCGACATTCAACTGAACGGGCAACAACTGTCCGTCAAAGCTGAGCATAAATTCTTAGGCTTAATCTTGGACAACAAGTTGACCTTCGTACCCCACATAAAGTATTTAAAAACAAAATGTTTAAAAGCCATGAATGTTATAAAAGTGTTGTCACGTACTACGTGGGGTAGTGACAGGAAATGCCTCATGAACCTGTATAGATGCCTTATTCGCACCCGCTTAGATTATGGGGTCATTATTTATCAGTCAGCGACTCAAAGTGCTTTGAAGATGCTGGATCCCGTGCACCATTCGGGCATCCGCCTTTCTACGGGTGCTTTTCGCACCAGCCCCTAAGAAAGCCTTTACGTTGAGTCAAATGAGTGGTCGCTTCATCTGCAAAGAACCTACATGTCCTTTGTATATTTCCTTAAGGTGAAAGCAGACAAGAGGCACCCCTCATATTCTACTATTAATGACTTGTCGAGCTCCATTCTTTTTCAAAACAGGCCTTCAATGAGGCAGCCCTTCTCAGTTCGCCTGAAGGGTCTAGCTGAGGACACTGGAGTGTCACTCGAACACAGTTTAATGGCTCCTGTAGCATACCCGCCACCGTGGCAGTGGCAGATTATAGATTGCGATGTGTCTTTTTTAGAAGTTACTAAACATGCGCCTATTGCCCTTATTCGAACATACTTCTTGGAACTTCAACACAAATACACACGTCCTGAGTTTTTTACAGATGCCTCTAAGTCTAACTCCTCTGTGTCCTACGCTGCTGTTGGCCCTTCCTTTCGGATGCTGGCCCTCTACATCCAGGCACAAGTATATTTACAGCGGAAGCTTACGCGATACTTGTGGCAGCTAAACACATCAAACAATCACAAATACAAAAAGCAGTAATTTATACAGTCTCCCTCAGTGTGGTAACGGCTCTGCACAGTCTTAAAAAACAAAAAAACCCTGTCGTCGTTTCACTTTACTCCATTTTATGCACCCTCTACACACTCAACGGACATGTTGTTGTGTGCTGGGTGCCAGGGCACCGTGAGATTCAAGGCAACGTGATGGCGGATCAGCTTGCTGCATCCGCCCACGAAAGCACCGCCATTACACCAACATTATTCCCGGCCCTTGATCTTAAGCCGTCTCTCAAACGAAAACTCAGGGACTACTGGCAGAGCAAGTGGGATACACACACACAAAACAAACTACACGTTATCAAGCCACACCTTGGCCATTGGCCACCAGTATCAAAATCACGTCTAACAGAGGTAACACTAACAAGACTCAGGATAGGACACATATACACGACACACACACATCTTTTGTCCGGTGGTGATCCACCATTGTGTGATAAATGTGGTGAGGCATTAACAGTTCTTCACGTTTTAATTCAAGGTAAACATTTAGACACTCTAAAAAGACAACACTTCCCACTATCCTACCGACAACATATACCTTTACACCCTGCAATGTTCGTCGGTAGGGAACCGCTTTTTAGTCACAAATCATTATTAGCGTTTTTAAAGAAAATTCATAATTTTCATATCATATACCCGGCCATACCGTAGCACGACCTCTCTAGAGAGGTTTTTGCTGCGGTGGCTACACAGGAAAGCACTTGCCTCACGGCCCTTGCACGCAAGGGTACTAACGTGTGAGGTACTTGTGCTAACGCCATACATGTCCACCATCGTTTTTCATTATCACCAACTTTTGTCACCTATTCACACCACACACACCTTTCACGGCATGGTCATGATTTTATTACTTGTATGTTTTTACCCGCTTTACTGCGAGGAATTTTATGGCCCTTATACAGCCGCTAATCACAACCATTGTCCACATTCCTGTCTCATGAACTGGCGCTCTTTGGCCATCAAATGGCCCTTGCGCCAAAAAAAACCATATATCATCATTATATTTCAATTCTGAAAACATTCTACTGGCGAGTGTTAATCTCATTTTTTCGGATTGATCCGAAAAGACGAAGCCCTTATTATAATCAATACTTTGTCTGAACGTGTTTTTGTTTTCTTTTTTTTTTGAAGAAGAAGAAAGTTTGTCTGCATCACGTTATTGCGTGAGGCTCTACTCAATGAAGCAGTGGTTCATTTTTAATTTTTCTCTCATGAAAACACAATCAATGGACAGAGAGCAATCAGGCCGACAAGTGCGCTGTCAGCGGCAGATGGGAAATAATTCACTGTCTTCAAAAATTACGCGTTATGTGGGAGCCTTCACATCACTGTCGAAGAGTGCTATCATCCTTCGCTCGACAGTTTGCTGTCGTTCATACGGGGGTTACCCCCGTATTCACAAACGCTCATCGACTCGACTTTCACCCTTCACTTGACAGAGTTGAGTGCAGCGCCACAGTTCGGTACAAAATGACGCTGCGCTACTAATTAGAATCGCTGCAGGTTATTGCTGATATGCAGTGACTTGTCGTGCCTAGAGATGGCGCTCCCATCGGCTTTCTGAAGTGAAGGAGAAGCGTTGAGTGAAGGGACGTTCTAGAATACGGGGGTTAGGCTTGAAAAGACGAAGGCCACAGCACGCGCTGGCTTCACGTGGCGTGCTAAACAATTGGTAAACGAAAACCCCTGAGGCGGAACGCGGCTGTTCACGTGCCGGAGGACCTTGTGGGAAAACACAAGGCACATGGCGCATTGTTTCTTTATTTTCTGCCGTTCCGAGTGCACCACGGTTTATGCTGCTACGATACGTAATAGCGTGGAAGGTTGGAGACCCGTGCCATTACAGGTCACGGCCGGCCTAGGAGCGGCACGCGCGCTCAGTGCGTGCCGCTCCTCTAACCCTGGCCGTGGATAGGTGTGTTCATTCACTATGAGGTACTTCAAAAAACACAGCCCTCTATTTATTTTTCACGCATCCGCACGTGCACAGAAATGTGGCGCGCGCGTACCCATACACACGCATAACATACACACATACACACACATTCGTGCGTGCGCCTCTACACAGGCACGCGCACGTGCTAAACATTTTGAAAATTCTTGCCGGAAATTCAGTGTTCTAGAATGCTTAGCGGAACATCAAGGTCACAAACGGAGCCAGATGCCCTTTTGATACAGCCGTCGTGAAGCTGTCGCAGGTGCGTTCAAAGCTGCGCGCACACATTGCTATATTCGGTATTGCGTCCACTGTGCGCATCTCTTTTCTAAAATGAGTTTAATACAAAACACATCCGCGTAGTTACACCAGCAGTCGATTGACGCGTCAGACATGTTCCCAATTACACTGCTTGATTCACTTGTGCAATGAATTGGAGGGGCAGATTCGAGGCGCCAAGTAATCTGTAAGTAAACGTTGCTTGGCTATTCAGTTCACGTTCGATGAATACGTCACTAATTGCATTCCCCTAGACCCCTTCCATCATTATCTCATTGAAGAAAACAGCTATAATTTCGATGCTCTGTTCGCTGATTGAAGCACAAGAAATGCAAAGATTATTTTACTCTTGTAATAAACAGAGCAAGAGTTGTCGTCAGCAAAGTGGTGAATCGCTGCTGCATAGAATGCATAATGTGGTTACATTATGGTATGTCATCATCACACCCTCATTAGAGTACATTTTATAATCCGACTAATTGATTATTTCCATATGTTTAAATTTTTAAAAATTTTGTTATAAATTTGGGCTCAAGTGCATTTCGGTACGTTGTACATCGCATTTTAAAATGACTAATGCTTGTGTGTGTGTGCGTGTGTGTGTGTGTGCATGTGTGTCTGTGCGTCTGTGTGCGCGTGCTTGCGTGCGTGTGTGTGTGTGTGCGTGCGCGCGCGCGTGTGTGTGTGCGTGCGCGCGCGCGTGTGTGTGCGTGTGCGTGCGTGCGCGTGTGCGTGCGGGTGTGCGTGCATGCGGGTGTGCGTGCGTGCGTGCGCATGTGCGTGCGCGTGCGTGCGGGTGTGCGCATGTGTGTGTGTGTGCGTGCGTGCGCGTGTGCGTGCGTGCGCGCGTGCGTGTGCGTGTGCGAGTGCGTGCGTGCGCGTGCGCGTGTGCGTGTGCGAGTGCGCGCGTGCTTGTGCGTGCGTGAGTGCGCGTGCGCGTGCGCGCGTGCATGCACGTGTGTGCGTGCGTGTGCGTGCACGTGTGTGCGCGTGTGCGTGTGCATGCGCGTCTGTGTGTGTGTGTGCATGCGCGCGTGTGTGTGTGTGTGTGTGTATGCGCGCGTGTGTATGTGTGTGTGTGCATGCGCGCGTATGTGTGCATGCGCGTGTGCGTGTGCGAGTGCGCGCGTGCGCGCGTGCGTGCACGTGTGTGCGTGCGTGTGCGTGCACGTGTGTGCGCGTGTGCATGCGCGTGTGTGTGTGCATGCGCGTGTATGTGTGCATGTGTGTGTGTGTGTGTGTGCGTGTGTGTGTGTGTGTGTGTGTGTGTGTGTGCGTGTGTGTGTGCGCGGAAATGTACTACTTGCTCCGTGGAAGATTTCTCCGGTGTTCCAAGAAAGCCCATGAATTATAAAGCAGAACCACAGGATTGTGCTTATATGCTACCATAATGCAGTGCTCTCAACAGAGATTTGAGAAAAATAACCACACTTACCGCCAAGTTATCGCTTATTGACGATGACGGCATTCCCTCGTCATTTGCCATTGACAAACATGCTGGGGCACTAAAGCCGTGGTCGCTCACTTAGCCAGTGTCTGTGTACACACGCAAGCACGCACTGTAAAAATTGACGCAGCTTCTCATGACTGATGCGACACCTGAAGGACATTGAGCTTGGGGGCCTTTTAAAATTAGTGAACTTCGGCGACTTTGAGCATATCTATCTATCTATCTATCTATCTATCTATCTATCTATCTATCTATCTATCTATCTATCTATCTATCTATCTATCTATCTATCTATCTATCTATCTATCTATCTATCTATCCGTTTTCGTTTAGGTGCTCTCGTGGTCACCCCCTTGGCGTAAACCAAAATTAGCATGGGAGGGTGAGGTGGTTTGACGAGTATGACGCACTGGTCAAGACATGAATAAGCGTCTCTCATAATCATATGGTGGTTTTGGCACGCTAAACCGCACATATCAATCAGGACATGAATAATGTCCCAATCCCGTCGCGTGCGTCGTCAAACACTTTCCGCCAGACAGTGGCACATACCAACATAAGGGTATGTGCCGCTAGTATGCGGGTATGTGCCACAAGTGATTGACACTTAGTATCTACCCAGGAATGACGAGAACACAAATAGGCAATTTTAACGAGCGAGGGTTAAGAAATACCCGACGTCGGTAGCGTGGACCCGACGAGTCCCAGCTGGAATCAAACCCAAGTGGTCGTGCAACTGGACACGTGGATGCAACGTGGTTTACGGAGCATAACACACGTGCACGTAGACACACACACACACACACACACACACACACACACACACACACACACACACACACACACACACACACACACACACTGCTGGATTTCCACTGGACACGCAGTTGCAAAGCGGTTTCACTAGCTCTTTCTCTGACGTCATGCCAGATGATGTGGTGAGCAGTGCGGCCACCGGACACATGAAAACAATTCAAATATGGCCATTGTAACTCTCGTTGTGAAAGTGAGTGCCCTTCCCCCCTAACTATTGGCCAATCAGCAGAAAGTAGACGCATGTATCAGCAAACGCTTGCTCGGTGGATTTTGTGTCATACGGTTGTCTCGTTCGCGATGTCTTCTCTTCAACAACCGCTCGCCGATTGGGGCCCCGTCCGCAGACTTGTCTAACCGTCTCCCAATATTTTATTGCTCTCTCAATCTTCATTCCTGTATCTATTCCTTTTAATTCCTCCTTATCTTATTTTCTCGCGAAATGCTGCTGAGATGTAGCACTCTGGTGCAGACAGTGGTGGCGCTCACTTTTTTTTTCTCTTTAAGAATCGCCACCCCCTCCTTCTGCCCGTGTAAGCTACCATTACAAGCTGAAACAGTGAGTGAACAAAGAAAGGCTGGGCTATTAGCCAATGTCCAAAGGCTATCTAGAGCGAAGTGGCCGCTTGCCTCTGGTTTTAGCAGACTTGTTCACAAAATTTTATTCTCCCTGCTTTCTCCTTCTTAAGGTAGAGGACAATCAGGAAAACACGCGGCTGCCAGAAATTACTGACAAAGTGTCATGTTACAGCAAATAGACACAGCGCCTGCGGATAAGAAATTCAATGGAAATTTCACTCATCTTGCCCTCAACGGAACATTGTTTTAGAACGGATCAGTTAACATTTCTGACATGCAAATATGTCGTTAACCAAAAACTGCGTCACCTTCGCCACCATTGATCCCCCCTACAAGAAATTAATTTATAATCTCATACACAGAGGCTGTTCTCGTGGGATATATAACAAATCTCTTTAAGACGAATAGATTGAATTCCGAATGGACCACCACTTCCACTCACCTTGACGTCTACCCGTTTGAATGCTATCTGATAATACACCGAGACTTAAAAAAATATACATTCTCTTGCCATCTGATTGTGCAGTCACTCATTTTAATAATTATTTTCGGCCCATTTGCACCAGCGCAGAGAATAATGCGTCTGTTACGGCAGCGCAATAGTCGGGTGTAATTGCTTTTTTTTTATCATATTGCAAGGTGACATTTTATTAGAAGAGCACAACAGAACCAGTCGACGAATATGATGCCAGTTGTGAATGTGATATCAACCGTCCTTTCTTTGTGAATTTTCACGAAGGCGTTCTGCAAACGAGGTTTACGTATTTATCTTCGTTTGACATTGGTGAAGGCATATCTTTTGTGTATCGTTAAAGCGCATCCGCCATATTTATTTACAAGTAAACGCGCTGTTGGCGCACTGATTCAAAGGCTGCACATGTTAAAATCAAGAAAAGTGAACCAGGATTTTGTTATAATATAGCAGTCTAATCTTGATATAAAACATGAAGTAAATGACACGTCTGTTTTTATCACTCGCAAGGCAGCTTTTTGCTCTGTTAAGCAGTGGCTGCGTGGTAAGGGGCTTTATGCGGAGTGTATCAAATGGCAAAATCCAATTAATTTCTGTATACATAGCACATGGAGAGTCTGAAACTAATCCTGAAGACATGCGTATTTCTATGGTTGGTGGGTCCTTGGATATACACGTGATTCCCACACTCTGTTTTATTAGAGTTTTTGATGCTATTTACAATGGTACATCTTGGCCTAAATGCATTCTAACTTTGTATTAGGGTCGTATTGATTCAAATACGAGCCGATTAGGTGGATCAAATGAACAATTGTGCTAAGGTGTCCAGCCCTCACCTGTTTCATGTCTACTTCATTGAAACAGCTCCGCTTGACAAGAAACGAAGCTGTTTCAGGTGCCCGTAACGAAGGTAGAAAGGAATTAGTACATTTCACTACTTGCGACGCCGATTACTGCAGCATGTTGCCAATCGTATGTTCCCAAAGGAGGCACTTTACTTTTTTTGAGGACATCGTTTTCTCTCAAAAGGGCGGGAAATTCGACGTTTTACAGCGGTGGCTTAGAAACGAAAAAAAAAATTATATCCACGATGTGAATCATGAGGTTTAGGGTGAAGCAGATGGACGGAGGCACAAACAGATGCACAAACGGACGCACGGAAGCACGAACGGACTTACGGACGCTTCACTCATCATCATTCACTCCGTGGATATGCTGCGACACTGTTTTTATTGGCATGCAAAGCAATGCAACTACAACAGCGAGCACAGGACCAAGTTGACTGGCGAATGATGGGAGAAGCCTTTGTACTGCAGTGGACGTAGTCACGCTGATGATGATGATGAATGCGATGGAACTGGCTACTACAATGACTACGACGACTACGACGACACGGGACATATATACGACCCCCGGCGTAAGGATCTTCGCCCCTAAAACCATTCGGCATCGGTGCCACGAGTGGTCTCCATTGGCTGTGCTATCACCTACATCGTTCTCAGCGACGTACCAGACACGTGCATTATTGGCTGCATTATGAGTGACATTGTC
The DNA here is from genome assembly GCF_043290135.1 of Rhipicephalus microplus. Classification (NCBI taxonomy): domain Eukaryota; kingdom Metazoa; phylum Arthropoda; class Arachnida; order Ixodida; family Ixodidae; genus Rhipicephalus; species Rhipicephalus microplus. The sequence goes on from NC_134704.1 coordinate 123,183,034, forward strand.
TATCCCATCGCAGCCGTGGTGCCGAGCACGCGCTAACAGTGAGAGAGCACGCATTCACTTGGCCGATTCTACAGTCCGGTCACAAAAACAGAACCGGCAGGCCACACGCTCGCGTGTTCACCCTAACAGTGTTCACCGTTGTACATACTGTGCACCAGTATTGTGAGCGAACCGTCACAGTTCGTCGTTCAGTCTTGCTTCTCAAAGAAAACGCAACAACGTCTTCAAAGGGTTTAGCACTGAATACTGTGTGGGCTGGTGCCCTAGAATTTCATTTTCTGGGAGAAGGGCGCTTGTCGAGATGGCGCAAGTGTGATGCTGTCTAGCCCGGATGGATTTTCCGACATCGTGGGTATGGTGCCGCGGAAATGGCTTCAGGCAACCTTTCTGATTATTTTTATGACGCTCGAAAACAAAAAAAACACGCTTTTCAAAATGCTCAGACCACATTCCCAAAGCGGATGCATGAGATAGCTATGTACTCGGTCGGGACTTGCTCAGATGGCACAAAAAGCTGAGGGAGTACTGACGTAAACATTCCATATGGGTCTAGAAAAAAATGGGCTGTTTACAATGGTAGCTTCAGCAAGACGCCTGTACAGTTCAAAGTTCGGGACACAGGAAACAAAGTGGCACCAAACTCCTCTCGGAATATCGGAAAAGTTTACGTATTAAAAAACCACCGACGTTTCGGACCTAATGCAGTTGAGCCAATGGTGGCTGACTACAACAAAAAAGCCACCACCACTCTGTCTCCATTATTTGATCGATGGCAGCCACTTCCCATTCCACAGAGGCAGTTACGAAATCGATTGCTGCACATCGATCAAGGAGGGAATGTGGGAGAGGCGAGGGCAAGCGCCGTACTCCGTGCTTCCTACTTCAATGCACCTTCAGCGTAAAAACGAAAACAACTTCGGAGTAATTGTCGCCAGCTGTTTGCACATTGAATGCAACAGCAAGAAAAGACGAGGACAAAGGCCTGGTAAAGGCGAATGTCAGAAAGACCTGAATAGAAGCCGTCAACGACAGGCGTAAAGTAGTGGGCCTGGGGAAGAGGCATTGAGGCTTCCGCTCAATGTATAAATGTTACAATGCTGTCGCTGTTATTCTACGGCGTGAACATAGAGAGAGAATGGAGGCGTTCCAGCAAATAACAGGAGAGGAGAATTTATCATCAGGTGTGCGATTTTTTTTCGTACAGATTGGCAACACGGCTGTGCTGCTGATGTGGTTGCTTTACAGGGCCAGAGCCTGTAGAAGCATAAGGAAGCGTTAGTCGTGTCGTACGGAAGTGAACTTGGAGATGTCTTCAACCAGAGTTACTTAACTTTGAAGACCCAACTGACATTTTGGAGCTCGCTGTTCTCCTTCCTTAGAGGTAACTGGGAGCCGGTTGGCTTGCAGTAGTAAGCAGTGGGGAAAGAAATGGTTTTATACAAGCTTAGCACAATTTATCCTAGAATACTATGTCTTTAACTTGTTTAACCTGGGTGAAGCTGGCGTCCATAAAATTCGCAGTGTCTGTTTTGACTGCTCCTAGCTTGGAACAATCCACCAGTCTACTCGAAATACGAGTATTTTTTTTCATTTGTGATCATTACTGTTTAAGGAAATAGATTCTGTTAACGACTTTTCCACACCGCAAGAATAATTGTTTTGTTTTAGATGATATAGTATGAATTTCCTCTCTCTCTCAGTACTGCTAAGATCAAAGTCATGACCTTGAATTGCAAAGCTGCAAGCGCATGATTTTTAAAATATGTTCTCTAACTTGATGTAAGGTTCCTGAGATCAGATATTTTGGTATTATTTTTTAATCCCCTTCTACTTCTGTTTTCACATTAAGTGCATTGCTATGCGAAGTGTTTGTTTTCTCGAAATCAGTTGCAGAATATTGAGAGAATTCGATACCCTTCTGTAGTTTCCACACGACAATCGGTCTTCCCCGGCTCAACTATCCGTCGAGGATCTGTAATGGCATTTTCAAATCGTGCTGTTGCAACACTCAGCGATTTTAGAAAAAAACTCATTAGCATATGTAACCGTCGCTTCGCTACAGAGGAGCCTCTAGTTTGTCTCCTCACTGTTAAATTATTGCCACTTTCGTCACTTCACTGCCCGCGCAATCATGCCGACTTGCCAAAAAAAGCCAGCTTTTTTCAAGGTTCTTCTCGGTGGCATCACCTGATCTGAACTGCTCAGTTGTATAATGTTTTGAATTCTACATTGGAAAGCCAGATGAAACACACCTTTTGATAGCTACCTCCCTGTGAGAATGCTCAACCTCCTGTGGGATACAAACTCAATATAATACTTATTTCTTTCATAATGATGTTTTCCCTAGCTTGTAGTTTGCTGTATTCTTCTGATCTTTACGCTGTCAACATAGGGTAAAAGTGTTGCCATTTAACATCTCAAAACAACGATATATTTACGAGGGACGCCATAGTGAAGGGCTGCGGAAATTTTGAGCACCGGTTCTTTTACATTGTTAGGAAGTCGGGTTCTGATGGCATCCTACCATTGCCACCACCGTTAGTAATTCCTGTTTGTTGCGATGGTAGCAGTAGCCGAAAGCGGCGAGCAGTCGAACGGACTTCGCTGAAGCCTTCGCTCAGAGGCGGAATAGGGAGGCAATCAGTTTTGAAAACGGCAACAAGAAGGAGCGTTTACTATAGCAGGTTGTCGTTTGTACAGAGCCGGCCAGCTCGACAACGTCGGCTGGGGTAAAATCCTTTCAACATGGCGCTGGCACGGCCTTAAATACCTTCTTGGGTCCTTTTTCTGAGACCAGTTCCCGGTGCTCGGCGGAGGAGACGCAGCCATACCCGGAACTGCACGTTGCCGCCTTCTGCATGGAAGGTGGCGCTGGGAGGGGAGAGAGGACCGCGTCTGTGCCATAAAACCATGTACATGCAACTAAACGCGCGGGCCTCAAGCATTTTCGCCTGCGTCAAAATTAACACAACGTCAAAACTTGTCCTATTCATCTTCTAATCTTTTGCATTTATACGATCTTGTGCTTTGTAGCAAGTAAACTGTATTTAAAATTTTTCTTCTACATTTATTACGTAAATTCACTTCGCATTTATGCCCTGACGTTTTACATTTCCCACTTTTCCACTTCTTGCTGCATATTGTCTCCTTGCATTTGCGTTTATTAGTAAATACTTATTTTTATGCACCCAGTGTAGGATACCATACCAGTCACTCTATACTGGTTAACACGCCTGCCTTTACTTTTTTTCCTGTTCCTGTTCCACGTGTATGCACCAACACAAATACCTTGAGTTTGTTCCTAGGCATGGTAAGTATAAGCTATTTTTATGAAGGGCGCATTGACACTAACTCGTGCGCCCGCTGCCGTTTGAAATTTCTACTAAGGGATACCCGCAACGTGTGTTCTCTCAAACATCGGCCATTCCCTTAGGTAGTACACCACCGTGTCAGTTGTAGAAGGCATCAATCAAGTATATTGTTAGTTATTTCTGTTGTTTGTCAATATCATGGTGTAGCGAGATCCATAGATTGGCAAAAATTGTGTAGCTCACTCAACTCACTCATGACATATATATTGCATTATGGCTCATTTGGACGCAGACTCACTAGAATATTCCTGAGCCGAACTCACTCACACTCTATCTTCAACCTTATCTTCAACCGGAGTCAAACGCACCAAGTTATTACTCGATTCGACTCACTCAGACTCAAACCTATGGTTTGATCTGAGTCTTGCCTGTGGTTGTCCGGCCTACGCACTACAAGCCCGGTCCATGTTGATTACTTCTCTTTGATTTCAGCTATAATATTTCTAACCTTCGTACATTCGCCGACCCACTCTGCTCCATTGTTGTGTCTTGAAGTGACACTTATAATCTCTTTTCCATCACTCACTGCATCATCCTCACTTCGAGTTGACGAGGTACTGTTGGGAAGCACTTGCCACGCTTGGGCAAGCCCCAGCCCGTAGTCAGTGTAATTAAGCCAAACACGCACGAAAAAGATACGCGAGGAAGTCACAGAAGCCATTCCCAAAAGACAAGACGTATTCCGGAAAACGTGACATACTTGATGACTTGGTACAAGACTACGTCAGTTGAATACATATCAGTTCTCTTCACTATTACACAAATAAGCAATGATTGCTCATCCAGCAAGCATCACCTGTACAAAGAAGGGACATGAAAAAAAGTAGGGTGAACAAATTGACGCTTCAAATACGTTGAAGGATTCAGCGGCGTGTAGGTAACCTTTTTGCGCATTTTTTAAGGGTAATTTAAACGGCCGCGTTTTCATAAGCTCGTTAACGCCGTGTATTTCAACACGAGACACCGTCGTCAAAATTTGCGTGTTTGAAGTAATGGGTAGGCGTTATTTTCCTCGTCTTATGAACTGCTAGGACGGCTTTATGCCCTCCCATAGTAGAATACTACGTACACTAAATCATTAAACAATTTTTCTAAACACGGATTCTCCATAGTTGAGTACAAAGTACTCGGGACGGCCCACTATTGCTATCCCATCGTTGAGTATGAAGTATACTCAAAATTGTTCAACACATTTTCTAAGCCCATACAACATATTGATGTTTGTCCTGACACACAAATTTACCGATGTCTATGTGCCCCTTGTAATAACTGTAATGAAATTTTCGTTCTTTGTACATAGGGTAGATAAACTTCTTTTGATAGCTTCACTTTTCGAATGGCTGACGGCTGCAAATAGCAGAACAAGAAATACTGTTCCTGGGCAATGAGTGCCGAAGTAAGATGCAAAGGCTGCTCTGCGCTGCTCGAGTTGACGTACACACCAGTTGACGTTCTACGTACACAGCAGCGATTGATTGCACCTCTCTACACTACCAGTTGTCTTGCCGTCACCGCGTCACGTTTCCCTAACGCGCAGCCCACGCCCGACTAGATCATATGGGCTGGAACGGCGCTCTTTAAGCGACCTATTCTCTTCTCACTTATTTCTTGCAGCTCCAAAACACGTATGATAAAATGAAAAGAAAAACTGCACTCGCTGTAATCATCCTGGTGCGCTCGTTTTTTCTTTTTGTTTGTTTGTGCCTCGTCACCAAGTTGTTTGTGTTCCAGGAGGAGTGATCATTTACGCCTGCATGTCGTCTATCAAGGTACGCTCTACGAGCTCAGAGATGCAGGTTCACTTGTTCGAGGTTTTTTTCTTTCTTTTTCACTCTTATTCGTTGTTTACAAAGCTAAGGCAATCAACGACGCCTACACCACCCCCTCTTATCATTCGCTGTTGAAATTCCGAAAGATGACTACTTTTTTTTTTTTCAATGGTTCACTTTGAATATCCGGTAAAGCGTACGCTCCGCGTTAGATTCTTGAGAAGACCACGTTATGACCTTTTATTTGTACACGTAGTGTATTGGGCTTATGAGGTCGAGACTTAATGTCGCTTTTTGTGCATGCGTGTGCGTGCGTGCTTGTGTGCGTGCGTTTATGTTTGTATATATATATATATATATATATATATATGTGTGTGTGTGTGTGTGTGTGTACATTTATCCACGTTATCTCGCGTGGCGTAGACGTTTCGATTCAGATTGAGAATGTTTTCTAGTGTTTCATTTTGTTTAAGGCTATGAAAGGGGTGAACGCTGTCTTTCTAAACGTTTTCCTGTCACGCGAGGACTGGCTCAACAGACGCATGCGCAAGGAGGTGCTTACGTCTCTTGAATGTATTTTATTAAACTTGGTTGAGTATATGTGCATGAAGATGCAGGCTTGTTTGATCTAATTCTTGTTCTATATATCCGACGTTTCGTATTCAGCATGGTTCCTGTTCGACAGGTTTTGACGCATAGGTGTTTCAGATTTACCGAGACAAGCATGGTTAACCTCCCTGCTTTTCCTCTCTATTTCTCTCTTTCTCTCGGTAAACTCAACGAACCATTAGTGGTTGATTATGTCATAACTAAGCTTTCGCAAACTGCTACTCTACCGTACGCAAAGTTTGATTGATTGATATGTGGGGTTTAACATCCCGAAACCACTATATGATTATGAGAGACGCCGTAGTGGAGGGCTCCGGAAATTTAAACCACCTGGGGCTCTTTAACATGCACCCAAATCTCCGTACGCAAAATTTAAACTGAAACTGTCCTACCGTTCAGATGTATAGTAACACCAGTTCTGCCGGAATAGTTCGATAAGCACCGGAATTGCGCAAAGACCAAATGGGATAACGTGAAAGCTGTGACGTGGGTAAGGCTTCATAGTTAGTTACAAGAGCCCCTCGGCAGTTCTCAGGTACTGATTAGCTGACTTGGCGTTGCCCAAAGCATAAGTGTGAACAGTATGGGGCTTTTCCACTAAAAAAGCAAGGTTATTTGCTTTGCATGAAGATATATCTAAGTATGAGTTAACACTGACTAGTTTCTTTCGGTTTTATCTTTTGTATTGTTTAGGTGTGACAAATTCAACGCCACTTACGGTGCTCCTTTTTACTATAGCTTTACATGAACCTTATAGTAGTGGACAGGGTGCTGTTTCTTCTGCTTAGAATCTGTTATTTCCGTGTGCATGAAAAAGTTGTTTCTGTAGCGTACACATACGTCTCACTCATCTCTATTTCGTAAAGCCCATTTCTTCTTCGCGTCTCATTGAAAGCTTTCAGGCCACACTCACAGCGCTAGCACGTCTCGTGTTGCAACGAGGACCGGGAAAACGTTCCATCACAAAACGGCATGCTCGTAGTACTTAACCATGATTAGGCAGATCGATAAATGATGAGACATTTGCGATTATTCATCTTTGCAACTGCTTGGTGCTTTGCTCTTGGTTCTCTATATCTAGCCCTCTTGTTATACAGTGGTACACGATGTTATGTAGTTCTCTGATTGATATGTGGGGTTTAACGTCCCAAAACCGCCATATGATTATGAGAGACGCCGTAGTGGAGGGCTTCGGAAATTTCGACCACCTGGGGTTCTTTAACGTGCACCCAAATCTGAGCACACGGGCCTACAACACTTGATGTTATGTAGTTCTCTGTTAGCCCACTTGGACAGCCGAGTTCTTAAGTCACTTGCCTTCGAATCATGGGTCCGTGGGTTTTGATTTCGCCTCACCGTGAAACTTCTTTTGTGCTAAGCATGTCTCTATTTCTCTCTTGATATCGCTCTTTTTTTTTGTCAGTCCTTGCTCTTTCACTTATGAAAGTTATGCCACCAAGGGTGTAGACAGATATGCTTTTGGTGGGGGTGGGGGAGGCCACTTTCTTGATTTCAGAGGAACACCCTCTTGAGGTAGTCACTTATCGCTCTCTATGCTATGGCGAAAAAGAAATTTGGAGGGCTGGGGCATGAGTCTTGTGTACCACAACCTGGCTACGCCCCTTCATTCCGTACAAATATGCACACGTGAGCAAGGAACAAAATGTAAGAGGAAGACAGATGAGATGCCGGGATGTGACGACGGTAATTTTCTATATTTTTAACACACAGCAAACCTTGAGCACCTAACTTTGGTGTTCCAAAAGGGTATGAAAAGGGCAATATGCAAGGGGGCCTCGGAAATAGAAGCAGCCTCTTAGATAGGTAGACATGGTCCATATGAAATGCGTTGGCGAACGTTTGTGTATCTCATCCAGAAAAAGCTAGATTCTTTTGCGAAGGCAGGGACCTAGAGGGGGGTGGTTCGCTATCGTCACTACTGATCTTGCGCACACGTCTCTGCTCAAGGAGACAACTTCATGTCATTTCATTAAACCAGATGTTAGCACGTGTTCATCCTGTCTATTTCTATTCTGGTGTCTCCTCCTAAGCTCAGTTTAAGACCACGAAATGAAATGGTAGCCCGCCCACGGCTGTGGCGTTCACTACTTGCAGGTGCCGGGGAAATTGGTTTGTGTGACTATGGTAAAAAACTCTGTAGAATGAGACTGTCGCAATCTATTTGGCGAGCAAGTACATCGTTCTGCCAACTCATCTCCACCGAAGAGGTGCTATAATTAACTCCCCGTTGAAAGCCGTTGCGAACGGCAGAGCTACCGCTAATTAAGCAAGCAGAAGCGCACTATGTTAATTAAGATCTCGGCGTGAACTTTCTTTCGCGATTGTTTTTGCTCCCCGAGCTGGATGGAGACAAAAGCGTAGTCTCGGCACTCATCAGCCGCCATGATAAGGAAAACGTTAACGCGTGCAATGTTGCTCGTTCTCGAAGAGAACAAACGCGTGACAAAAAAAAAGTATTTGAGCGTGCTGCACTCGCTACAACTCTTGCAGTCTGCTGCATTTTCCCCTCTAAGACCGATAACCTTGAGCCAAACAAGCATTCGTACACTTGAAAGGAGCAAAAGCACTGTGGCACGTGAATTTTATTCGATGCATTTTATCAATGTGAAGCGAATGAAGTGTATCAGTGACACGTCTGTCACACTGCGTAAATCTGAAGTGCAATTTCATTGCAATAGCAATTATATAGACACTCTCCACTGGATTTGCCGCCAATATTGGCGTCACCGTCACTCACCGTAGATGTACACGTATCTAAATATATGTACACACAAGAGAGAAAAATAACCGCGAAAAAGACTCTGCGCGTGGAATCGAACGTGGGACCTCTGAATCGTGAGTGCGAGGCGTTAGTCACTGAGCCACGGAGGAGCACCTCCTTCAATTTGCGAAGTAGGCAAGCTATTTATATTTACTACTTATTGCTGTTGGCGGGCAGCTCAGGAAAAACTACAGTGTTTTCAGCATTAGCAGCAAGATGGCGCAATGAGCGTGCATCGCCACATCGTCCCGACGCTGCGGTGCGCGCTCTCATCTCCCTCGCGTACTTTGCCCCACGGAAAGGAGAAGTGGATGCTCACTCGTGCGCCCTTATTTCGCGGTGGGGAGGATTGTACGCCTTGGCTCGCCTTCAGCTTTCAGTGAAACAATTTTGTTGTTGTTACCGGGCCCACAAAGGTCACTGCAATCGTTGCACAGTCTCTGTTTGCGAAAAGGGCGCGCTTTTTAGACACAGCGAAGTAACAACTGAGACGCTTATTCACGTTCATCTGCACCTGTGAGTACGTTTCGTGCGTCATTTGTGCGTGAGAAACGGTGGGGCACGTTTCGATCTGCTTGCCATTCGGCGCGTGACCTTTCAGCTTGTTGCTATTCCGTTCATTGCTTCGCCTTTGCGGCAAAGCTGTGACTTTTTTATTCTATGTATACTAGAATTAATATTAAAATAAACCAGAGCAGCCATACTTGGCAATTTAGGGTAGTGAAGAGTTCGTACGTTGTGAGATGGCTGCGCAATAAAGATGAATGCTAAACATGTTTTTTTATTCAGTTCTTTGCTTGTACCAATGTTCCTGTTACGTCGTTGTTGCGATATCTATCCGGCGAAACCCCTTTATGTAGGTTGCAAGCTGATGTTTTCACTTGTTGCCTACCTTTCTTCCGTCCATGTGGATTGCGTCGCTAATTTCTTCCGTACGAAACCAACTAGCCTAGCAACACGGTCTAGTAAATATTATTCATCACTGATGATCCCGCACTTCATGTGGATGTCATAAGCTGCGCCACAGGTGACTCCTTCTTCCGGTCAGTGACGCAGCCAGGGGGTGGCACGCCGGGCCTGTGCCCCCTCACCCAAACCCCTAAGATTGTTTTAGCTACTGTATATAGCTTAAATATATGATCTTTCAAAAAGGTGACCCCCCCCCCCCCCAAAGAAAAAAAAAATTTTGTCTACGCCCTCGTTTCGGCTCATGAGCGGGAGGTACCATTACGTATATAGTCGCTAGGGCCAACTGCCAATCGCGCTTTTGTCGTCTAGGTGGCGTCTCTCCAGACTTATGTTGAAGCTGATTGTAATCAGTTCATGAACATTATGACATAACAGCGCGAAATACGGGGCAGTAAAACACGCTCAGGACGCACAGTCTTTGTCGTAATTAACAAAATTGCCATCCCGTTAACAAAGAGATCGTTGGATTGGACGGTTCAGAAAACAATTGGCGTTTCTCGCTCATGCTTTCGTCGGCTGTGCCACATGTTTAATGACCGGAGATTGTTTTAAAATCACGATGCAGTAGTTTGACGCTGTGGCAACTCGTTTCACATTCGAGCGTGCGTAAACCCCATTCGGTGGAGTTTCAACAAGGCTCTAAACACTGCAATCTATTTCTTTTGTAAAAAAAAAGCGCTTGGACCGCGCTTCAACACCTATCCTCCCCCACCTCACCTTTTAGGTTCAACGACACGACGAACCTCGAAATGTTTTTTCGCATGGCTTATGGTGTTCCGGCGTCACGTATGCTCGTTTAAAAACGTCATTAGAGAGTTTTAGTACGGCCGAATGGTGCTACGTACGCATCACGCAAGCGCCTTGCGTTAGGTGGCGTCATTTGCCACTAATCGGCTTTTAGTACGCCGCAGTACCCGCGTACGTAACGAGCGTGAAGCGTGTTGCGCCATCTGGTAGATCAAAATAGAAGCACGTGTTGTTGACAGCCAATGTGAGCCAATCCAAGTGTTATAACCAGATTATGGCCATATTTTAAGCCACAGAGCCGGTCGGTTCTTGCCTTCGATGCCGCCATTTTGCAAAACGAAGTCTCGCGCTGTCGCGAACTTGTTCGAGAGCGGCGCGATCAGCTCATACGTACGCACGCACGCATCTCATGCATGCGTACGTAGTGGCTGCGTACGTAACGCGATACGTGCGCTTTGTGGTCTGCGCATGCGCACTACGCTGAACGTGGCGTTCTTACGTACGCAACGCCGCCACGTACGCTGCGTACGCAGTACTAAAACTCTCTATTGAATAATAGGGCACGTATGCAGCCTACGCTAAGCGCGCATCGCTACATTTACCGCAAATAATGGTCTGCGTATCATGCGAGCTCTCTATAAGTGCGTATAAGCTATGCCCCTAGAAGCTATGCCCTAACCTCACAGCTTTACCTCTCCACTCCCCAGTTGTTTTTTTTTCCTTTTTCTGTTTTACTATGCATGACACGTTTTCAGAAATTACCCTATTTACGAAAATTTGGTGTCGCTCACAACGCTGTTCTCCGAAAGAAAATCAAATTCTTGATGCTGAGTGCACAGGCTCAGAATCACAGCTAGCTGCTTATGGGAACAATTTTAAACGAACTCCATTGAAAGTGACATAACGCACCGTATAAAGATAGAAAAAAAAGCGGCCATGGCATATTATGGAAGCTCATTGCCAGTGAATGAAACCGATGTTGTTGTTCGTGAAAAGCGGCATAACAATGCCTGAATTTCGCCCTCTTGAATTTCTCGCACGCGTGCGTTACACCTCGGTCGACCTATTTTTTTTTTCAAATAATACAATGACCTACTTTATCTTTTTTTTTTACCTTAAAATCTTCACGGCTTGTTCGCTCTCTGTTTCCTGGTACTCATAACGCTTCGAAATGGGACATGGAAGATGTTTGTTTGAATGTTCTACAGAAAACGGCGGTGTGCTTCCAGTGGAAAAGCTGCGTGAAGCGACGACGCGGAGGGGCTCGCTTCTCGTGCTTCGTGATTGAATATTACTCTCATCTGAGCGATATATGAACGTGTTTTCCTGGAAAATGGAAGTCTACAGATGGTACGTGGGACTACCTCGATTTCTTTCCTGGGTTTATGAGAGATTATAGCACGTTTGTTAAATGATAATAGTGACATTATTGGCAAAACATACGCAAGCTTAATTTATGGATTCCCGCACACTTGCCTTGTGAGAGGACTGGAGACAATATGGTGACGGCTCTGCTCAGTAAGTGTGGTATATTAGGTTATATATCCATATAGGTATATATACCTTTTGTACATATCTGCAATCATTCACAGGTTTTTCTTGCTTTTAGTTTCGCTATATACAATAAACCTCGATATAATGGAAGTCGAGAAAATTGGCATTAACTGAAGTTCTACGAGAATGCTGGAGCAATGTGGCAGTACAAAAAATGTAATTTTAATTCTGGGAAGCGAGAAAAAACGTTTATTGATTGATTGATTGATTTGTGGGGTTTAACGTCCCAAACCCACTATATGATTATTAGAGACGCAACGTTTAGTGATGACTGACCTGTTAGTGGAGGTGGGAGGGTCCCTTATCCTAGAAACACTCTGGCCTGGACCACCCACCGAGCCAGCGCTATGAGTGGGCTCTGTTCGACCGGGTGCCCGGAGATTGCAGCTGGTGCTTGTAACACTGGGTTGCTTCCTTCTCACTAGAACTGTCCTTCCGCCTTATCTTTCTTTCTTCTTTCCTTCGCACTGTAGCAGAAAGTGCGCCGGACAGTCTTTCACACTGCAGTGTGGGGATAGGTAGCCGTATGAGGTTAGTTTTATGTCGTTGTATGGGGTGCCGGGAGTGAATTCATCGCTTTTGAAAAAAAATTTTTTGGTCATGGTATCCAGATACCGTGTCTTGATGCTGCGCTGGCCATGACCACCTCACAGCGGTCGAACCACGCCCGTGAATCTAAAACACAGACCAAACGCTCTCTGGCAATACGGAATAACAATAGCAAGCGAAGCTATCACGCCATTTCTGCAACATGGCTTGTTTTCATAGCCCCAGGTGTTGCCCGCAGTAGCGTTATACAGATCACACCATGCTCGCCGAGCCGAACCACTTGCATTTCCACTCGATTCCATGTGCTCACAACACTGATAATAGTCGCATGCCACAAAACCAGACGTGCTGATGTCTAAAATTTGCTAAAAAGCAAGGCGACAAGCTGAACAACTGAGCCATTTCACCGCTGGACCCAGCAGAAGTTTTCCTCTCTCTACTCGGTCCTCATCCACGGCACCCCTGAAATTTACTAGTATTTATGTCATGAATAAACACGCTTTGTTATAGTAAGGTTATGTAGATGGCGTTCGGCGGAAACTAGGTTGTAAAAAGTAGGGCAATTCGTCACATATATAATTTTATTATAATTAAGGTTGAGGAATCTGCCTAGTAAATTATTACTTAGTACCCTTGAAGAAACTGAGTAAATTGCACTACAGTATATATTCATTCACTTGTGATAGTCTCACCTAATTGGAAAGCGTGGTACAGATGTGTGGTGCCGTAAAATACAGCTGTAAGAAGAAATTGCGGGGTAAAGCGAAGTGGGATGTCTCTTTGTATTTGACGCTCAGATGACCTTTTTCTGAGGAGCTCCTGTGACTGAGCAAAAGAAAAGAAATTGAAGCATATCCACGGAGTGAATGATTATGAGTGGGGTGAAGCTTTTAAGGGTTTTATTGGTAAACCATGAACGATACGCTGGCAGCGTCTGTCTGTCTGTCTGTCTGTCTGTCTGTCTGTCTGTCTGTCTGTCTGTCTGTCTGTCTGTCTGTCTGTCTGTCTGTCTGTCTGGCTGGCTGGCTGGCTGGCTGGCTGGCTGGCTGGATGGCTGGCTGGCTGGCTGGCTGGCTGGCCGACCGACCGACCGACCGACCGACCGACCGACCGACCGACTTGCTATATGTTTATGGTGCGGGCTCAGGATTTGTTTCTTTGACCTCACAATAAAGTATGTATGTATGTATGTATGTATGTATGTATGTATGTATGTATGTATGTATGTATGTATGTATGTATGTATGTATGTATGTATGTATGTATGTATGTATGTATGTATGTATGTATGTATGTATGTATGTATGTATGTATGTGTGTGTGTGTGTGTGTGTGTGTGTATCTGCATGTCTGTGCCTGCATGTGTGTGTCTGCATGTGTGTGCCTGCATGTCTGTGTCTGCATGTCTGTCTGTCTGCATGTCTGTCTGTCTGCATGTCTGTCTGTCTGTCTGTCTGTCTGTCTGTCTGCATGTCTGTCTGTCTGCATGTCTGTCTGTCTGTATGTCTGTCTGCATGTCTGTCTGTCTGTATGTCTGTCTGCATGTCTGTCTGTCTGTATGTCTGTCTGCATGTCTGTCTGTCTGTATGTCCGTGCATCTGTCTGCATGTCTGTCTGTCTGCATGTCCGTGCATCTGTCTGCATGTCTGTCTGTCTGTATGTCTGTCCCTCCGTCCATTCATGTCCCCTTTATCTAATAATTACTAATCTTTAGTGATTCTACGAATTACACTTTCTCCATCTGCCTTCATTGTTTCGTTATCAGTTAGCTTCTGATAGCTGTGTTTTTCAGAATTTAGTTCTTGAATTCTTTCTAGTTCGTTAGTTATGCCATATGCTAATTTTATGAAAGTGCCTCAGCGGCAGCCGTACGATACTGGTCTACAGTGGCGCATATTTATGAAGGCCTCAAGTTGTGACTCAAGATACGGATAATGAAGCGAGAGTAACACTTTGACCTACCTATTGTATTGTCACAGAAATAATGATGTTGTAAAGCAGTTGTAATGCAGTTTAATGCAGTTGTAAAACGGTACCAAATGCTCCAATGTATTTTACACTAGGCTGCCTTTGGAAAAAAATATCATTCGTCTCGCTTTCATTCAAGAGTACCCCAGTGAATTGCAACAGTGTGCGTAAAAAAGAGAAATAAAAATGCTGCGAAAAGCGATGCATATATCATTTGAAGTTTTAGGTGATTTCGGGAATGGCTGCACGAAATCGTTCACAGTCTTCGATCGCAACCATCCACATCATGGAGGTGGTTTCCCGCCACCTAAATTGCCTGAAGGAACAACTGAGTACAGGTGCAGCGCTGCAGGAATTTCAACTCCACGTCGGTGATTACTGTGGAGCGAAATCTGTGTTGGTGGTGGAGTATCTCTGGGCACATAGAGAGAAAAATTGAAACAACACAAGACGAAAGCTTAACAGAATGCGTTGCAGGGCGAGTTGCTGCATTGTCTCAAAATAAAAGCAGAGCGTGAAAAGACGGAACGCGGGCGACAATTAGACGAGACGTCAAAGAAATTGAAATTTACTCTCCCTCAAACTTTGTAACAGAGTATCTGTGCATTTTCCCCAATTCTTTCATAATAAAAAAATCAGTTGGCAGTGAGCGCCCACTCTGTCTGCTCCTCCCCTGTGTCCAGTCTTTTCCAGCTCTCCTTTGTTTTTGTTTTTCAGGAGATGAAAGCTGTCTATCAGTGAGTGTAGAAATATTACGAAGTTCTTTTAGTCGACTCTCCGTTATTTAATTAGTGTGAATCATAAAACAGGAAATCCTAATTTTTTTATTCCTAAAAATTCCAATAGTCTGAGTTACCAAAGTCGTGTATGATATGCATTACTGCGATCCGGTACGAGATGTCCGCTTTAATTAAACTGCACCGCTCTATTCGTATGTAGAGATGAAGCATCGTATAGTTCTATTTTATTAGAATGAACGACGCCTACAAGTTCTGCTCTAATTAGCAGAAACCAAACAGGAAGTTTCATCACGTAAATGTACGATTACCACGTACAGTGTACGGTTACCACGATTACCAGGCTACTGATGTGTAGATCTCAAAAAAAATCTCTGGATTACGTGCTTACTTAAGTATTTGTGTGCAAGACTATACCCTACTAGAAAGTTGTTTTGAAGGAATGGGCAGATGCAGGAAGTTTTTCGGGTAACTGGCGTAGTGTTACACGCATATTACTCTAGCCACGCTATTCATATCCCACTTATGTTAGATAAGTGTGGTATTAAGGAATGATGTTTTGTTGCTTACAGTGACACAGTCATGGAGATACAAACATTAGACGGAAGCTCGTTAGGCTATAGGTAATCTTTGTTAGAATGAGAGAATGTCCAACGTAGACATGTTGATCTAAGTTCCGGTTTCAGTGCAGTGAACTCCTGGTTATAGGTCGGGAAAACGGGTGAAGCTCACTCATGCTCACTCATGAAATATATTTTGAGCTTTGACTCACCTGCACTCAGACTGGCGAAAATTTTCCCAAGTATGACTCCCTCGAACTCATACTTCCTAAAGTTTTCTTCAGCTGGATTCACTCGGACTCAAACTCACCAAAACATTAGTCACCCAGACTCCCTCAAAATAAGACTCACGGCTTGATCTGAGCCTGACTGAGTCTCAGTGAGTCGACTCACGAGTCCGTCAGTCAAGAATTAGCTTCTTCTATTGCAATTTCAATGCTCTTTAACGCCAATATCTCACGTAATCGGTGCTCTTCTTGGTGTCGTTTGGTATAAAGCATCTTCAAAGCAGATCTGAGGGCCTCCAAACCAGTAATGTTATTTTCCTTGAAAGAGATGACATCATGGCTCGAGATACAATAATGAAGAGATTACCTAGAAAAACTGGTGGGGGGACGTGTAGGCACCCCCGCCCCCCTACGTAATCTAAGCGTTTAAATAAATATTGATATTGGGTATGAATGACACTGCCTTGGAATACATGTGACTAGACGTGAGTATAAATGTGAATCTATGGGTTAGGCTGCTAGAAGTGCTGAAATTACTAGATAGAACCTAAAGTCGACAAAAGAAAGTGAAACTCACTCAAAAGAATGTATCTTGTGCTTAGGACTCACTCGGACTCCAAGACCCTAAACTTTTCCCGGGCAGAATTCGCTCGAACTCAAACTCGCGAAATATTTTTTTCAACCGGACTCATGGCTTAATCTGAGTCACAGTGAGTCCGAGTGAGTCGGCTTATGAGTGGCTTGACCGACCTATGCTATTGGTAGAGAAGAAAGCAGTTTGGCCATGAAAGGAGGCCGAGATCGAAGTTTCGTTTATTAGGCTAAGGACTAACTTATGGAATACTTCGACAAACACCACGGAAGAGTCAAAGAAAACAGCATCTACTATGGCATGTATCTGTGTGCCTGCTCGTGGCGAGCTCGTTCCCGGCGTAATTTTTGTCGCGACGGCGTCATGAAGCATGAGGCCCACGTGACCACTTTATGCTCTCCCATAGTAGAGTATACTTTATATCATTAAAAACATTTACTAAACACGAATGATTTTTTCCATATAACCTTTGAGCCTCTTAGTGTGTAAGGAAGATCATTTAAAATTCCGCTTGGCATTTTTTTGGAGTGTCCGCTTTGTTTTTGCTCTAAGTGTATTAGAGAATAAGTGTTTTCAAGTGCTGAAACAAACTGGGCACGAAAAAGTTTTGTTAGGAGCATTGGCTAGAAAATAGGTATGATAGTACGCTAGTGCAATATACTTGCGGCCATTTTAAATTCATCTTGTGTGAGATCGTGTTTCTGCACATTGCAAGATCAGTGCTCCTTTCTTAAAAGCTGGTGTGGTGGTGTCGGCTCGTAAAATCCCCCGGTTTTACTTTTAATCCAGTAAGGCTTGAGATTGGTCGTCCTAAAACGCCAAATTATACATAGGTACTTTCCAACGAAGCTGTACCGATTAATCGTCGGTAGGAATACCGCATGAACTTGTGTAAGCGCTGCACTATAGTAAGGGTAGTATTCGCAGTTTCTAAGCCTAAAGTATGAATCATGGATAATTATAACCCCGACAGACTGCCAGAGTTTTTACGAAATTCTGACCGTTGCATTTTTGTTTTCAACTAACGACGTAGCGAGCATTCGTTAAAGGGACCATTAAACCCAATTTCGATCATGACTTGTGTTATGGGAGTTTATCCTTGAGCATTGAAAAATAGGCTGACGATATATTAGCAAGTTTGGTAGAGAAGCTAATTAATAATTGTATCGTTTTATTAACATGCGGGTGGCCCTAGAGTCGGGCAACACTTGCACACTTTCGAGTTGTAACGTAACAAGCCGCTGACTGTGCGAGCATCTGCGATCCGACGAACGACGTGATTCCGTGGTCGGCTGTGCGTGAAGTTTGGATATTAGAGCCTTCTTAAGCTTGGCAGTGAAATTCAGCCGTTTGCAGCACATGGAACTGTACGTGGTATAACACGATGGTACCTCACCTTGCTCCTCCTGACGTCACAGCTGTCATGGTGGAATGGCCGTCACCAGCAGTAGTGGGCGGAATTAGCAGCTGGTAGTTTCTAGGATCTGTTTTGCAGCAAAATTGCTTAAGCCTCCTTTTTCATATCTGCATACGCATACCCTATACTTATAGTTATCACTGAAAACTACAAATAGTTGGGAGACTATGTTTAAGAGATTTAATGTGACAGGAATATTAAACACCACATATGTGGCACAGATGATCGCTTAATCGAGGAAAAAGTTTTTTAAAGAAACTCATATCGCGGAGGCAGTAATAGAACAAGGGTGATATATGAAATGCTTGCTGTTTTTTTCGCTTTGTTTCATTTTTGTGTCATACACCACCTATTGATTCGAGGTCGGCCACGGCTGTGGCTTATTTGTCAGAACAACGGACACGTTATCCTGAGGTTGTAAGTTTCGTTCATACCACCGGCAGGCTGTCTTTTCGTCTATATACCCGAGTTTGCTTAGATATATATCGTAATGTTCATATTACATTTAAACATGACAAATATGCCATGCTTTCCTTGTCTTTGTTTTCTGTTAGTCTCATGAGATGGCTCTATGCGTAACGGAGTAGACAGTTGCGAGATGGATATGACTGAATGAATGAGTCCGTGATTATAATGACCATGTTTGCTTTTGCGGGAGCGTGTGATAACGGGGAAATACACAGAATATTGCCTAGAATTTCATACTTGCTGTTGAAAAAGAAAATTAGGCCAAGCTTACCGGTCTAGTATAAGAGCTACAGCTATGAAGATCAAAGGGAAGAAAACTAGCCCTCACATGAGCCTAGTTTTTTTATTACTATTATTGTAAAAGTAAAAATAAACATGTCTTGGAGGCGGAAATATTCTAAGTCCGTGTGCTCAGATTTGGGCGGACGTTAAAGAACCCCAGGTGGTCGAAATTTCCGGAGCCTTCCACTACGGCGTCTCTCATAATCAAATGGTGGTTTTGGGACGTTAAACCTCACATATGAAAATAAACATGTCTCATCTGTACATCTGTCATACGCATGTATTTTCAGAACTGAGAGCGCTATTCCAATGTCCTAAAGGGTCCTTCCAAGGAGTGCTGACAACGTCGCCATACTTCCGCTTCACGATGGCCACGCTACTCGCCAAGTCAGCCAGCCATTACAAGTTCTCAACTTATGCTTTAACTATGGTGCGAATTTGTCAGAGTACCGTGATGTGTCGAGACTCGCACGTAATTGTTTAGACAAATGGTGCCTGAACATGACTTGTGTTAACGCGGCACATTTAAGAAACTTCACAAAGACGTAAAGAGAAATTGCACTTACCTTTCTCTTTACGTCTGTGTCGAGTTTCTTATATGTTCTACCTCATTTGGCTGCAAGCCTGAACACAAGCTGTAAGAGAGAAAGAGGAAGAAATAGAGAGGAAAGGCAGGAAGGCTCACCAAGCTTTGCTCGGTTGGCTACCCTACACTTAGGGTGGGGAAAGGGGTAATAATTGAAAGGAAAAGATAGAAAAGAAGAGGAGTAAGAAAGAGATGGATGAATAGTCACCTCGAAACTACACAGCACGGTCTCACGCTGTTCTTTCACAAGCGCTCGTGAAGTCCGGTGGTCCTTAAAAGCACAAGAGGGCTTTTGTGGCTTTGTGCGTATGCGAAACCGTCGGACAAGGTCCCAGGATCTTCTTTTCTGTAAGGGGTCGTGAACCCAGCGGATGGAGCTTGACTTCCGTATTATGTCGTTCAGATTGGTATGCTGGGCAGTGGTACAGAATGTGCTCAAGCGTCTTCTCGCAGACGCAAATATTGCATGCCGAACTTCTCGCCATTCAAAGGCGACAAGAATACGCATTCGTAAGTGCCACGCCCAACCTCATGCGATTCAGCAAAGATTCATCGCGTTGTGGGAGCCCGGATAACAAACGAAGTTGCAAGTTTGGGACGATTTAATACAGGCATGCGTTGAAGAAAACCGGCATATTCCATTGTAGGATAGTGTTACGGCGAGCAAGTGACTGTAGTCGCCTTGCAGCGTCCGTTCTCAAGAGTGGTATGGGCGTACGCAGGCCTTGATCGTGAGCTGATTGAGCAGCTTCATCTGCTCGGTTATTGCCAACAATTCGACAATGAGTCGGCAACCATTGAAATAGATTACCATGACCTTCCTCGAGCGCTTCGCGGCAGTCGTGCCTTATTCGATATACTGATTGTTCGAGTAAATCGTGCTGTATCGCGAACCGTAGTGTCCATAAGGCAGACCTCGAGTTGCAAAAAATGGCCCATCGATTAGGTTGCTGCATGCCACAAAATATATTTGACTACATCTTGAATTTCTGTGAGTTCTGCTGCTGTCGACGTCGAGGTGTGAGAGAACTTGCATTGAAGCAACACATTGCAAAATGGAACAAACACAGCTCATGGGGAGCTGTTGGAATTAGTGGAGCCATTGGTGTAAGCATATGCGGTCAAAGTACGTTTTGTACAACATACGCAAAGTAAATTGCTCCAGGGCTAGCGGTGACATGCGTGCCGTTTTAACGATTCCAGAACCGATAAGCGCACGTCTGGTTGATGGAGACTCCATTACGCAGATGCTGGACGCATTGGAAGTTTGAAGCCAAGCGGTAATATGTCCTCGTGTTTTGTCACAATAGTGCAGAACGAAGCATGGGGCCTCCACGCTGTCAAACACGCTAAATTATGGGACTGAAGCCATGATAAATGCCGAATGTGCGCTCTCAGCGTCTCAACAAAATATACGTTCTGACGGGCTCTTCTTGTGTGATAACAATAGTTGCCACTATCGATGAGCATCTTGGAAGACCAAGACATGACCGAAGTGCTTGGGCTTGTACGCTCTCTATTGCGCGGATGTTAGTCTTGCACGTGTTGGACAGGGCAGGAAGGATGTACCGGAGAAGTCCGAGAAAGAGGGCTGTATAATGCTGCAGCATGGAGTGCATGGAGGGGCCCCATGATTTTCCGGCAATGAACTTGAATACATTCTCAATGCCAAGGAGTTTTATTTGACATGTAAACTCCATGGAGGTTAGGCCATGATCTGCGATGACACCTAAGAATCTATGACTGCTCTTATACGCAATTGATTCGCCATCGATGCACAATGGGTAGAAAAACATCGGTTTACGTGTAAACGTCACCACTGCGCATTTTTCTGCGGTGATAGTCAAACCTTTCTGGCGAAGGTATGCCGATGTCATTGTTGTCGCCTTCTGTATACTTGCGTGCACTTGGGGTCGTGTTACGCCGGGCACCCAGGTGCCGGTATCATCAGCGTAGAGAGATATAAAAGCCATCTGTGGCAGCATTTTGGTGAGCCCTACCAGAACCAGGTTGAAAAGAGTCGGACTCAAAACGCCGCCTTGTGGCACCCGACGACTTGTGAATTGCTTATCGTAGACCCATTTCCAGTTAAAACAAACATGTATCTCTTTACGAGGTGGCTTATTACCCATAGAAAAACATTACCTCCAAGTTCAGCTGCTTCTATAGCATTGAGAACAGCCTCAAGGGTCACGTTGTGATAGGCACCTTTCACGTTTAATAACAGAGCTACCAATAGCAGCTTCTTAGCTTTTTCTTGCTAAACAGAGGTCACTAAATCAATGACGCTATCAATTGAAGAACGACCTCGTCGAAAGCCAGCCATTGCATCAGGATAGATTTTATAATGCTCCAGGTTCCATTCTATTCGTGTCAGCAGCATCCTCTCTATGACCTTGCCGACGCAGGTTGCCAGTGCTATAGGCCAGTATTATGCCAGATTCAATGAAAACTTTCCGGGCTTCAACAAAGGCACCAGGCGACTGTACCTCCACTCATCAGGCACTATGCCATTGTGCCAAGACTTACTGAAAATGTCCAGTAGACAGCGTTCTGCCTTCAGGCCTAGGTGACGTAGGGCAGCATTGGTCACTCCATCCGGACCTAAAGACGATGAGCGCCTGTACGATTTCAATGCTACGTGAAGTTATTCCATAGTGAATTCAACCTCCACTTGTTGATTTCGTAAGACTGGAACATCATGTGGCAATAGGTTGATCAGTATTGCGATCTTTGCACAAAATTCACCAGAAACATCGTGTGGTGAGCGACGTTGATGTAGCACCAGAACAGCAAAGGGATGACGCTGTTGCGGATGCGAGTGAATGCCTCGAAGAGTCCTCCATGCGGGAGACAAAGGCTTTCGAGGGTCTAGCGAGTCACGAAAACTCTTTTATTGTTGTTCCTGGAGTTTGCGCATTCGACGCTTGACTTTCTTCTGAATGCGTGGGGATTCTCTGAGGTTATAGATTTTGTACGTCTGTGTCGTCTTTCGGCACGCCGGCGGACGGCTCGAAGTTCCTCCAACTCCTAAACGAGAGCGGTACGTCTCGATTCTTCAGAACATATCTTTGTAGAAGTCTCCATCGCACAACGAATCACTTCTTCAATGGATTCCGGCGGTTCGTGCATACACTTGCCCTTCATATCTGATACTCTTTCCAGTCAATAAGTCTTGAATGTCTTGGGGAAGGAGAATCCTCCAGACCTCTTACTGTCACGTCCCTGGGGACAAGGTCACTGTAGTGGGTTTTAATATCTGTGAACCATTGGACTTTCGTGACAATACTATGCGACACTAATGTCAAGTCCAGGCAACTGCTATAAGTTACTCCTCGGAAATAAGTAGGGCTGCCATGGCTCAGCTCATGAAGCTCGTGCCCTGATGCAAGATCAACTAGGTTCGTGCCTCTTCGATTTCTCCTCATGCTTCCCCACAGTAGATGATCGCTGTTGAAGTCACCCATTATTATCCAAGATGCTGGAGTCGTTGCACATACATACATCATTTATTGTCTGTTTATCAAGTCGACGTGACGGCGCTATACGTGTGCCTATCAGCGTAAACGACAACTTTTTTTTCTTTTTAACATGTAGACACACGTAGTGATTTCCATTGTGAGACTCAACTTTTTGGCGAACGTAAGTGAGTTCTTTACGGACCTACACAGCAACTTGACTGCACTCAATGCACGCTGACGAAACGAATGATTCACAGCCTGACAGTCGAGGTATTTTTGAAAAATGTGGTTCACAAATTACAGTGATTGGAAACATTCTCAAAAATGAACTGTCTAAACTCAGGCATTCTTGATCTTAGACCTCTGGCGTTCACCTGAATTATGAAAGCACGCTTGACCTTTTTCTCAGAAAGGCTGACGTGGTCTATAGTCCACCATCTTGTTATTGAAGGCCGGCAAGAACTGGTTCTAGTGTGTCCAAGACATGCAGCGCGCAATTAGCAGCAGAGATCTGTACACCAGCCAAGAGAGAGCCAAGTGTGAAGTTTGCGTTCACGTTTAGAGGTCACGTTGTAGCGACTAGCATGTGTGGCATCGTACATACTTTAACGATAAACCATCCGTTTAAGAATCAAATATCAATGCTGAGACCCCCCAAAAGAGGAAGGGAAGGGTAGTGGGGCAATTTTCATAATGGTTGTCGAATGTAAGGGAAGGGCGTGGCGTGGAGATGTCGAGATGTCGTAT
Source organism: Rhipicephalus microplus (assembly GCF_043290135.1). NCBI lineage: Eukaryota > Metazoa > Arthropoda > Arachnida > Ixodida > Ixodidae > Rhipicephalus > Rhipicephalus microplus. Next base: position 123,206,429 of record NC_134704.1, read on the forward strand.
GTTGTACGTTCTCCATATGTCTTCATTTGCATGTGCTGCTGCCCGAATGCACTCACTGAGCAGAGAGGCTAAGGGTTGGCGAAAACAGCCCAGTGGAAGTTCAAACAGTGGCAATACAGAGAAACGCGAACAGTGTGGCATCTACGTTCTCTGCTTGTTCACATTTCTTCTGAGTGATTGTAGCTATGGTATGGTATGGTATGGAAATACTTAATTTAGATCCACCGGGGCGTGACCTCCCGTAGCGGGCCGCTCCCACGTCGGGACAGACATGCCCAACCTGTTCTCCACGCTGGGGGCCCGTTGGATTGCCCATAGCTGCGTCCTTAGATCCGTACTGCGTAGCGCAGCATCCCACTTTGATGATTTAACACTTTCAACCCGTAAAGCAGGGCACCGCCAGAGCACGTGATCTGAGCCGGCAAAGTCTGAGCAAAGCGCGCAAGTGTTACACGTTCGAATTTCAAGGTAAATATTGTGTAAGAGGGTGGAACTTGGATATGCCCCGACCTGCAGGAGTCTGAGCGTCAATACCTGAGGCCTTTTCAGTTTACTGTGCAGCGGTGAATACTTTCGCTATAACGGAAATAAATATACATTATAGCCATTTGTGATACAATGAGAGACCACGCTAGCATAGTTGTATTGCCATCAAGGCAAAATCATCAAGGTCAAATCTGCACCACGCTGTTAGCGCTTCCTTTCAATCCCCCTGCGCAAATAAACGAATAAAATAAAGTCGACGAAAAACATGCATTGTCCAAACCCACGCATTTCCTATTACGTGACGCGTGTTCCACGACTTTGACTTAATTCGAGTAACGCTGCATTACAGGGGCAACTATGGCGTAGCGGGGCATCAAAGATTGAATCATTCCAGGTGTGGGCAAGACCAGGCGGTGATAAGGAGTGATCGACTACGAAATTGGCTGCTCGTGCAGCGCACAGTGGATCTTGCAGGGGATGCTTCTTCAGAGGGTACACGTGTTCTCCTCCGTCAGGCTCCCTCAGAAATATCTGCTTGGCAAACCCATAGTGTGTCGCGACACTATTGACTCTGGCAGGGTATGGTGGAAATTACATTCGCGAAAAAAAATACAACTCCGCACTAGAGGTGCCAAAACTCACGGAAGTGCGAACATCTTCGTTTATTCATTTTACTGTTTGCAATGCAATAGCAAATATATGAACAGTTCGGTGGATTTCTGTCGTTGCCGCCATCTCCTGTATATATATATATATATATATATATATATATATATATATATATATATATATGTGTGTGTGTGTGTGTGTGTGTGTGTGTGTGTGTGTGTGTGTGTGTGTGTGTGTGTGTGTGTGTGTGTGTGTGTGTGTGTGTGTGTGTGTGTGTGTGTGTGTGTGTGTGTGTGTGTGTTTGACGTAAGAAGGTACCGACGGTTGGTAGAAGCAGAGGAGGAAGAAGTGACAATAGAATAAACATGAGGTATGCGCCAGGCCACGTCGCCCATTCTTCACAGCGTCACACGAGTCGACAGGATGAAGACCTGGCGGCCACTTCATCAACCGGCCACCATCTTCGAACGTCTCAGCAAGACGCAGTGACCGAACGTGGACCACAAAAGTACATCCCAACTCTACACCAAGACCAGCATCATGACAGCACCATTAGACGACCTTGACATCCCCAAGTACACCGGATCAGCAGACGACGGACCCGTACAGGACTGGTTTAACCAATTCGAGCTCCACGCTGCCGCTACATCTTGGTCGGAACGGGAGATGATCATCAACTTCACTGAGTACATCTCAGGTGAGGCATTCAAATTTTACCTCACCCACATATTCGAGAACGACGAGTCATGGCGAAAAGTCAAAGAGGAGATGATTATCCGTTTTAATACTATGACCAAGACTTACTCGTTGCCAACCATCTAGAGACAACTGCACACTATCGTCAATTTCCTAGGCAGTCCTCAAGCATTCGAAAGTTCAGCGCGAATCGACAAGTGCCTCAAGATGAAGTGGCACATGCGTTTACTTACAGAAGGCCATGCGTATATTGGGAAAAACCTAACCATCAAGCGCGCATCCCTTCTGCGCGAAAGTCAGCATTTCCGAAGTCATCGCTTCAACATACGACACGAGACGTCGCTCACCCTACTGATGCCTTTCATGCTTCGTCTCGCATACATAGTCCACCACCTGGTTTTCTACGACGCAGCTCTTCAAAGGCTCCTAATGGTCACTATTCGTGTCATAAGGACGCCTTGTTCGTGGTAGACCAGCTGACACATGGCGAAAATACCAAACAACGCCAAGATGACTCAAAGAGTGAAAATCAGTCTTCACGCATTGGAGCAGCTTACTCCCCATCTTGCAGACTTGGCCCGCCTCTTGGTTTTCCATCGCTTGGCCCTTTCGTGACTCACAATGTCCATCTCTCATCTAGCACGCTCACAATGGTCGGGATAGAGCTGCGGAGCTCGGACGATGCTACGCCAAGCCCTGGACTTACCACCCAGGTTCATGCGCCAGAACAGCTCGCATCATTAGTTGCACAGAAAGAGGGCCATTTACAACTCAAACCTTACCGAACTACCCCTGTTGCAATGTTGCCGCCCAGTGTGCAGTCACCAGAAACTCCAAACACAGAAGGCTCAGACGCATCGAACGTCGCATGCTACCAGGCGCAAGAACCACTCATAGTGAGCCGCGAAGAAGAAGCCCCTGATGAACTATCTGTCAACTTTGAATGTTTTTTATCGCAAGAGTTCATTTCCACGGCACCGCAGACTTGCCAAAATTTGCATTTTCAACCTGGTGATGCGACGTCACAGGTGGTACCCTCATGCAGTGGTCACCAATTCAAGAATCGAACCAATTCAGAAGCAAATCATACATCAAACCTCATACACAGTTGTCTTTCAGAAGCGTCCGTAATCAACCACGTCACAGAAGCCTCTAAAGAGCAGGATAGAAATGATGGCGCACCACCAACCATGCTCGATAAACAAGAAACCTGTTTATCATGCATCAGCTGTCTACAGGACGCGTCAAACCTCAAAGTAAATGAATGTCCCATTCCTGAAGGCTTGCCCCTACAGCCATCTCCGGAGCAGCACCAGAAAAGCAAGCATAGCCAAGCGCGCAACCTCATGCGACAACAAAATAGACTGCAACGAAGGCATCGACGAACGCGAAATTCAACGGAAGCACACTCACCAATTGAAGAACAGCGGAAAATACGATCTCTAACCCAAAAAGTATTCCAAGGCGTCAAATTTTCTCGCACAGAGGAAAGTCGCCAGAGACGCTCCCTGCGCCTGCAGTTACACAGACCGCAACACCACGGAAAACGCCAAGAAATATGCGGAAGCACTTCTTGCATACCGCCAGCCTGCAGGCATCACGCCGTCACAATCCGTCAACGAGCACGCATTTTAGAAGCAAAGCGTCTGTCGCAGCCACGACTCAGAATCCAACGCATGCGACATCCGACCTTCCAACGCTACAAGGACTCCCAACCTTGTTCGTTCCTCAATACTAACCAGGTTGTGCCATCATCATTTTTTAACGCTGAAGGCATGGTTATGCTCTCCAGAACGCAACAGCCAACCTCGCCCACCTGAGGTCTCCTAGATATCACCGGACTGCCTTACCTGTGAACATTTTGTGCAAGTGCATGGAACCACCGTGTGGCACGGAACTACTGCATTTTCTGGCATTATTTTTTTATTATAAGACTCCATTTGTTCATGCTTTCTAGATTGTAGCTCACAAATTCTTTCGGGGGGAGGGGGAATCATGTGACGTAAGAAGGTAGCGACGGTAGGTAGAAGCAGTGGAGGAAGAAGTGACATTAGAATAAACATGGGGTATGCGCCAGGCCACGTCGCCCATTCTCCATAGCGTCATATATATATATATATATATATATATATATATATATATATATATATATATATATATATATATATATATATAATGTGGTAAAGCCTTTGATCGGTGGGTCGCCCTTTCCTTAAGAAGAAGAGCAGCTCGTGCAGAGAGTCGATCCCCGCATTGACTGTCGCTGTCGTGAATCATCGCTGAGTGTCCGTCAATAAACCGCTTAACAATTTGGTGGAGAGTGCTGAGAGTGCTGTGCCCTTCAAACACCTTCGGTCAGCATTCGATGCCCTTGGAGCTTCGATCCCGTACCGTGCCTCCAACCATGTACCAAGACGCCGCCCAGCAAACGCTTCCTCCTACGTCGCCGCCATGTCCCGGTATCCCCCGCATTCGCGACCCTCCTGTATTCACCGGAGCGGATGGCACCGACGTCGAGGACTGGCTGGCCATGTACGAACGCGTGAGCGTCCCCAACCATTGGGACGAGGCAGGTAAACTCGGCAACCTGTTTTTCTATCTCGCGGGTGTGGCCGGCATGTGGTACAACAACCACGCATCTGATTTCCCGACATGGTCCGCTTTTAAAACCGCTGTCGTCGACGTGTTCGGCCGCCCTGCTGTCCGTAAGCTGCAAGCTGAACAGCGTTTACGTGAACGAGCCCAGCAGACCGGTGAGTCCTTCACAAGTTATATAGAGGACATCCTTGACTTGTGCAAGAAAGTCGACCTGAACATGTCAGAGGCTGACAAAATCACGCATGTTCTAAAAGGCATCGCCGACGATGCCTTCACCATGCTCCTGGCAAAGAACCCCCGCACTGTGGCAGAAGTCATCATGTTATGCCAAAGTTACGACGAGCTGCGGCGGCAGCGCTTGATGACCCGTCGCCCGCCACCACGTGATGCTGATCTCTCGGCCTTGTCAGCAGTTCCAGACCACGCAACCTTGCTCGCCGAAATCAAGTCGTTCGTGCGTGAGGAAGTTGCCCGCCAGGTCTCTCTACTGGCTTTTGCTTCCCCACAACAAGCTCAACAGCCATCAAGTACACTTCTACTTCCGCTCCGCCGAGCCATTCAGCAGGAAATCGCGGAGGTCGTCCCTGAATACCACCAGCCACCTCCTGCATCTGTGCCACTCAGCTACGCCCAAGTTGTAGCCAGGCCGCCCCCACCGATTTCTGTCACTGTTCCGCTAAATTACACCGACACCGTCGCGAGGCCCCAGGCCTTTGGAGAACCTGTCTCGCCTACATACGCCAGCGTCACCCACGTGCCCCGAGTGCCGCCTACCATGCATTCATATCAGCAGCCGACTCGCCAATCGCGTTCTGCGATATGGATGCGACCAGCAAACCAATGGCGCACTGCTGATAATCACCCCATCTGCTTTGCTTGCGGTTGCGTCGGTCATGTGGCACGATATTGCAATCGTGTGCAGCAACCGCCGGTCGCCTTTAACTTTCCCAGCCAGTCAAGCCGCTCTTATGACCAACCGCCGCCTATGTCACCGTCGTCCCGCCCCGTTCCGTCTACCCGCCGTTCACCATCTCCACGACGTCGCTCACTGTCACCGATGCGGCCACGTCCACTCGAGGGCGACCAGGAAAACTAGTCGTCGCAGTCCACGAGGCAAGGGCTGCGACGCTGTCGAACTGCGGAAGCCCTCAGGAAAGCCCGTCGAACGTGATAGACGTGCTTGTGGATGGCGTTCGTGCATCTGCCCTTGTAGATACTGGAGCTGCCGTATCCGTGATGAACGAAAAACTTTGCCGATTACTGCGCAAAGTGACCACGCCGCTTTGCGGGCTCTCCCTCCGTACAGCCAGCGCCCAAAGCATTCACCCTACAGCGATGTGCACAGCCCGCCTTATGATTCAGGACGTGATGTATGCGGTCGAATTCATCATAATTTCTTCATGCTCTCACGACGTCATCCTAGGATGGGATTTTCTCTCCCGCCACGACGCCGTCATTTATTGCGCACCAGCAGAAATAGAACTCGCGCCATTCTCTTCTTTGACGCCGGCCAACAGTCCATCCGCTGCAAGCAAGTTACTCGTCAGAGACGACACTCAAGTGCCTGCAAACTCGTCCGTTGCGGTGTCGCTCTACTGCGCAAGCCTTTCTGACACCGCGGCACTCCTCTCGCCATCTCATCGTGTTTTCATAAGAAAAAGCTTGCTGGTTCCTTTCGCGACCGTGCAACTCACTCACGGCAGCACCACTATTTTTGTTGTGAACTCATCTCCGTACAGCGTTACGTTGGTGCGAGGATAATGTCTCGGCAGCGTGGAACCCATCGAAGACGCGCAAGTTATGGATCAACCCGATGACATGCACTGCCCAAGTTCCTGTACGCTTGGTGCTGTTTCGACATCTGCTTCATCATCCGATGATATATTCGGTCCCTGCATACCCGACGACCTTACGCAGGGCCAGCGTTCCCAGCTTTTGGGCCTGTTGGAAGAATTCCGCTCTTCTTTCGATGTCGCTCAACCTTCTCTCGGCCGCACATCCACCGTTACGCATCGCATCGACACAGGCGCACAGCCACCGCTGCGGCAACGTCCATATCGCGTATCTCCCACAGAACGCCGTGTAATCAACGAGCAAGTCGACGACATGCTTCGCCGCGATGTTATTCGCCCCTCTAGCAGCCCCTGGGCATCTCCTGTCGTTCTCGTCGCGAAGAAGGACGGTTCTGTGCGGTTCCGTGTGGACTACCGACGCCTCAACAAGATCACTCGTAAGGACGTGTATCCACTACCGCGGGTAGATGACGCGATTGACAGCCTGCAAGGAGCAGAATTCTTTTCATCCCTCGATTTGCGCTCAGGGTACTGGCAAGTACCTATGGCTGAGGACGCTCGACCAAAGACCGCTTTTGTCACCCCCGACGGCTTGTACGAGTTTAACGTTATGCCGTTTGGGCTGTGCAATGCACCCGCCACCTTTGAGCGCATGATGGATACAGTTCTGCGTGACCTGAAATGGCACACGTGCCTGTGCTACCTCGATGACGTCGTCGCTTTCGCTCCTGACTTCTCGACGCACCTTCAACGCCTTCGGCATGTTTTAACGCGTCTGAGAAACGCCAGTCTGCAACTGAACCTAAAAAAGTGCCAATTTGCAGCTCGGCAGCTGACAATACTCGGCTACGTCGTGTCCAAGGACGGAATTCTCCCTGATCCAACCAAGCTTCGGGCCGTGACCGAGTTCCCCAAGCCGACATCCGTGAAGGAACTGCGCAGTTTCGTAGGACTGTAATTCTACTTTCGGCGCTTCATTCGAAACTTCGCGACTATCATATCGCCGCTGACAAAGCTTCTCGGAAGTAACGGGCCTCTCCATTCGTGGTCATCACAGTGTGACGACGCGTTCAGAACACTTCGTCGTTTGTTGACGTCGCCTCCCATACTCCGCCACTACGACCCTACGGCCCCTACAGAGGTACACACGGATGCCAGTGGTGTCGGCCTCGGCGCTGTCCTTGCGAAGCGCTAACCAGGGTTCCCGGAATATGTCGTGGCGTACGCGAGCCGTACGCTTACTAAAGCCGAGACTATTTACACAGTCACCGAGAAAGAATGTTTGGCAATCGTCTGGGCCCTTGCAAAGTTCTGACCTTATTTGTATGGTCGCCCATTTGATGTCGTCACCGACCACCACGCACTATGCTGGTTGTCGTCATTGAAAGATCCCTCAGGTCGTCTCGCCCGGTGGGCACTTCGCCTGCAAGACTATGACATCCGCGTGCTGTACCGCAACGGAAGGCAACATGCTGACGCCGACGCCCTGTCGCGCTCTCCCTTGCCTGACGACAATGCCAACAACTCAGTGTCTCACCTTGTCATTTCTCCGATTAGCATTCATGCTATTGCTACTGAACAGCGCAAGGATCAATGGATTGCCTCACTGATAGACTTGCTGACTGATCCATCCACTCCATCCACTCGCGCGTTGCGTCGTCAAGCCCACCATTTCGCCGTTCGCGACGACCTCCTCCATCGACGCAATTACAACGGTGACGGCCGCCAGTGGCTACTAGTCATACCTCACAGTCTGCGCTCTGACATATGCGAATTCTTTCATTCTGATCCGCAGTGTGCGCACTCCGGGGTATCGAAGACTTACCACCGCATTCGCCAACGGTACTTTTGGCGCGGCATGTACCACTACGTGCAGAAATTCGTTCGCTCCTGCATAGAATGTCAGCGCTGCAAAACTTCAACGCACCTGTCGCCGGTAGGTCTGCAACCTCTACCTTGCCCTGCCAGGCTGTTTGGGCGTGTTGGCATCGATTTGTATGGGCCACTTCCACTAACATCGGCTTGTAACCACTGGGCCATTGTTGCTGTGGACCACCTCACGCGATACGCCGAAACGGCCGCTCTTCCCGCGGCTACAGCGAGCGATGTGGCTTCCTTTCTGCTCCAACGATTCATTCTGCGACACGGCCCACCCCAGGAACTGCTCAGTGACCGAGGCCGTGTCTTCCTGTCTGAAGTCGTTCAAGCCATTCTCAAAGAGTGCAACGTTGTTCACCGCAAAACTGCTGCTTACCACCCGCAGACGAATGGCCTCACAGAACGCTTCAAACATACGCTGGGCGACATGCTCTTCAAATACGTCGCCGCCGATCACACAAATTGGGATTCCATTCTACCCTTCGTCACCTACGCATATAATACCGCCCCTCAGAGCACTACTGGCTTTTCACCTTTCTTTTTATTATATGGAAGGCACCCGTCACACACCATCGACACGATACTTCCGTACAGGCCAGATCCGTCTGAGTGGGCACCTATTTCTGCTACAGCCAAGCTTGCTGAAGAATGTCGAGAGCTTGCAAAGACCTTTACTGCGCATGATCAAGAGCGGCAGAAAAGCATTCGCGCTGACGCCAGTACTACTGCACCCACATTCCTCCCTGGAGCGCTCGTCTGGCTCTCGATCCCTACTACTGCAACTGGCCTATCTTCAAAACTATTGCCTAAATACGAAGCCCCTACCGTGTCGTCAAATGCACTTCCCCAGTCAACTACTTGATTGAACCCATCGAACAATCTTCGGACATGCGTCGTCGAGGACGCGACATTGTTAACGTGGAGCGCCTCAAGGCCTACCATGACCCGCTCATTGTAACCAGCTGTTAGGTCGCCAGGCGGCTCCCTTTTCGTACCCGGGGTAGTTGTGGTAAAGCCTTTGAACAGTGGGTCATCCTCTTCAGCGCCTTCTAGTGGGTCGCCCTTTTCTTAAGAAGAAGAGCAGCTCGTGCAGAGAGTCGATCCCCACATTGACTGTCGCTGTCGTGAATCATCGCTGAGCCCAACCCTCTGACGTCACTGCGGCAGCCTTTCGGCCTTGAAATTTAGTCGGCGTTGGGCCGACCGGCTCGCCCTCCGCCATCTCCTGACTCCATGAATCTCCAGCTGAGTGGTTCTCCGTCCTCGAACTCCGGTGACCGTGTCCATCTTTCCTATATTCTCCATACTTTTGTATGTCGGTTTGTCTGTCCCTGCCTCTATCTCTATCCCTATCTCTTTTAATCCCTTCTTATTCCCATCCCTCGTGAGCCACTGTTCAGGTGTCGCACTATGATGCCGAGAGTTGCGGGGATCACTTTTATCTTATTTTCCTTCTTTTGAGAACCAGCATCACATACACCAAGTTACCCGGCCTTGTGCACGAAAAGGTGACCCTCTTCTGTTCCCCATGGTGATGCGAAAACAAAACAAAAATTGGCAGATCCCACGTACAGTCGGAATTGATAATAGGCGAAGCATGAATGAGAAAGGTCGATATGCCACTTTAAAATCAGCACTACGTTACGAGGTGAAGGTAAATGATGCCGTGCATGACTTCCGTGTCATGATTATCATGTTTGAAAGTGTCGTTTACCTTCGTAATCTATTCACGTCACGTGATACCAAATTTAGTACATGTGGAGCTAGCGAAACGGCCGCGACCACACTAGGAGCATGGTATGTTGTCGTGTTCTCACATGACACGTGTGTCAGGATTATCATGTTTTCACCAGTCATATACTTTCGTCATCCATTGACGCCACGTAACATCGAATTCGGTATATGTGGAGCTAGCGAAATGACTGCGAGCGCCTCATGAAGGGCCCAATATACTTCAATGTAGCGTTGACGTGCGCGCACGCTGAGCACAGTGACGCTACGTTAGCAAACCGCGAACACTCTAATGTCTGACGCCAGGTGCGACCAGCGTTCCTCGGCGCGGCCCGGCAGCAACTGGCGTGAAATGCGACATGCTGCGTTTCGCGCCGATGCGTTATCCAGACAACACTGCGTCTCCTTTTTTTCGTGACGGAGGGACGCCGAACGAGCTGAAACGCGCATGCAACACAGAAAAGCAGCACGGCGCGTGCCTGCGAGTATATGGCAGGACCATCGCCTGGCGTGACAACGCCGGCGAACACGCGCACCGAGCCACGTCGAGAAGTATTGGCGCCTTGACTGTGGCATGTAGTCATGTTTTCATATGACACTCATCTCATGAGTATCATATTTGCATCAGTCACATACATTCTTCAACCATTGACGTAACGTGATACAAAATTTGGCATATGTGAAGCTGGTGAAACGGCCGCGAGCGCATCATGAGTGTGGCATGCAGTCATGCTGTTACATGGCATGCATGTCATGTTATCATGTTTGAATGTGTCAATTACCTATGTCGCCCGTTCGCGTCGCGTAATACAGTGTTTGGTACATGTGAAGCTAGTGAAACGGTCACGAGTGCATCATGAGTGTAGCATGTAGTCATGTTGTTACATGACACGCATCTCATCATTATCATGTTTGCATCAGTATCATACCTTCGCCATCCATTCACGCGCCGTAATACCATGTTTGATATAGGTGAAGCTAGCGAAACGGCCACCACCGCATCATGAGCATGGCGTGTAGTCATGTTGTTACATGGCGCGCATCCCATGATTATCATGTTTGCATCAGTATAATACCTTCGTTATCCATTCACGCCCCGTAATACCATAATTGGTATAGGTGAAGCTAGCGAAACGACCGCGACGGCATCATGAACGTGGCATGTAGTCATGTTGTTACATGACACGCATGTCGTGATTTTCATGCTAAGGGCGGTCGCTTTTGTTCGCCATGCAATTATGCAATATCATACCGGTTTTGCAACATGCCATGTGAGCGAAACCACCGCAAGAGCAGCAAGACCACTAAATGTAAATCATGACATTCATGACATACATCTCGTAATTTTTATGTTATGACTAGTCAAATACTCTTGCTATACAGTCATGTAATGCCGTACCAAGTTTGTTATCGATACCATTATCCAAACAGCCAGGAGAGCTAAATGTCGTAGGCGGCTAGATAGATAGATAGATAGATAGATAGATAGATAGATAGATAGATAGATAGATAGATAGATAGATAGATAGATAGATAGATAGATAGATAGATAGATAGATAGATAGATAGATAGATAGATAGATAGATAGATAGATAGATAGATAGATAGATAGATAGATAGATAGATGGGTGGGTGGGCGGGTGGATAGATAGATAGATAGATAGATAGATAGATAGATAGATAGATAGATAGATAGATAGATAGATAGATAGATAGATGGCTAGGTGGACGGATGGACGGGTGGGTGGACGGACGGACGGGTGGGTGGATAGGTGGACGGACGGATGGGTGGATGGATGGATAGGTGGACGGACGGATGGGTGGATGGATGGATAGGTGGACGGACGGATGGGTGGATGGATGGATAGGTGGACGGACGGATGGGTGGGTGGATAGATAGATGGATGGGTGGGTGGATAGATAGACGGATGGGTGGGTGGATAGATAGACGGATGGGTGGGTGGATAGATAGACGGATGGGTGGGTGGATAGATAGACGGATGGGTGGGTGGATAGATAGACGGATGGGTGGGTGGATAGATAGACGGATGGGTGGGTGGATGGATGGATGGGTAGATGGATGGACGGGTAGATGGGTGGAGAGATGGATAGATGGATGGGTAGATGGATGGATGGGTAGATGGGTAGATGGGTGGGTAGATGGGTAGATGGAGGGATGGATGGATGGGTAGATGGGTAGATGGATGGGTGGATGGGTAGATGGATGGGTAGATGGATGGGTAGATGGGTAGATGGATGGGTAGATGGATGGGTAGATGGGTAGATGGATGGGTAGATGGATGGGTTGATGGGTAGATGGATGGGTAGATGGATGGGTTGATGGGTAGATAGATGGATGGGTAGATGGATGGGTTGATGGGTAGATAGATGGATGGGTAGATGGATGGGTTGATGGGTAGATAGATGGATGGGTAGATGGATGGGTTGATGGGTAGATAGATGGATGGGTAGATGGATGGGTTGATGGGTAGATAGATGGATGGGTAGATAGATGGATGGGTGGGTGGGTGGATACTTCGCATTCAAAAAAATAAACGCTGCGTACATTTATACTTATTGTTTGTGGCTAAATTAGTAGCCAAATTTAGTAGAATATGCAGTATCTCTTGCGTGACTCGCCACCACGTGGCAGAAGACACAGAGGAGTCACTCAGTTCACCGCATTTTTTAAGCAAAAATATCTGGGAGGGCCGGGTGCTGCATAGACGATACGCGTGGCGAGCTGCTCAAACACGTGACGTAACTCGTGGCAGCCAGTATCAGCCGGTGGCCACGCGCAACAACTGTGACAGTTTTCGGTTTGCGGTCGTGGAGGTAACGAGCCGCGACGCACACAAGCTACCAAGCCAAAATGGCCGCTGACCGTGACGAGGATAACATCGTGCAGTGGAACTGTAACTCACTTCAGAAATGCAAAACACCACTGACCATAGGTCGGCACTTTGAGAGACTACTCACTCATACTCACTCACCCCATTTTTTTCTGCCTTCACCCTTACTCACGTTCATACTCACGTCTACTCCCACTTATAGGCCCTCACTCACGTTCATACACACGCCTACTCGCACTCATGAGTACTCACTAACGTTCATACTCCCTCCTTGTCACACTCAGAGTACTCACTCACGTTCATACTCACTCCTTCTCACACTTAAAATACTCACTCACGTTCATACTCACGCCTACCCACACTCACTTCTACTCACTCACGTTCATACTCACTCCTTCTCACACTCGTGAGTACTCACTCACGTTCAAACTCACTTCTACTCACACTGAAAGTACTCATTCACGTTCATACTCACTGTTACTCATACTCATGAGTACTCACTCACGTTCATACTCACTTATGCTCGTACTCAGTATACTCACTCATGTTCATACTCACTCCTACTCACACTCATGAGTACTCACTCACGATCAAACTTACGCCAACTCACACTCTAGGCCCTCACTCACGTTCATACTCACGACTACTCACACTGATGAGTACTCACTCATTTCATACTCACGACTACTCACACTTGTGAGTACTCACTCACGTTCATACTCACGCCAGCTAGCACTCATAGGCCCTCACTCACGATCATACTAACGACTACTTACACTGATGAGTACTCACTCATGTTCATACTCACGCCTACTCACAGTCACTCACGCCTACTCACACTCATTGTTCATGGCTCACGTTCATACTCACGACTACTCACACTCTTAGAGAAACACAGACTGCTGGGCGATTTGGTAATTCATTTTAACTGAGGTGCGCGAAAAATTGAACTACAAAAAGAAGAAACCTCGAGACGGCGCGCCGTGTCCAGGTGTCTCCTTTTAGTACTTCAATTTTTCGTGCACCTCAATTAAGACTCATAGTTACTCACTCACCTTCATACTCACGCCTGCTCAAGATCACAGGCCCTTACTCACCTCCACACTCACATAAGAATTCACCTTCATACTTACGCCTACCCATACTCAGGCGCACTCACCCACGTTTTTTTTACATTCTCATACTCATCATCATCACAGCAGGACAAAGGCCTCTCCCCTGTTCCGCCAGTCAACTCAGTCCTTTGCTTGCTGTTGCCACTTCATACCCGCAAACTTCCTAATCTCATCTGCCCACCAAACTTTGTCTCCCCTTTTCCCGCTTTCCTTCTCTTGGAATCTACAAAATAACCGGCAGAAAACGAAAGTAATGAACAACAACCTCGAAAGAAAACAGTGCTTCGAGATAGGTGGCAGTGCACTTGAAGTTGGAAAAGGTATATACGTCTACTTAGGACAGCTAGTACCTACGGAGCCGAGCCACAAGACTGAAGTATCTAGAAAAATAAGAGTGGGGTGGAGAAGATTCGGCAAGCATTCTCAGCTCATGGCTGGTAGATTGTCACTATCCCCTCAAGACGAAGGTATATAACAGCTGCATCTTGCCGGTACTTACCCACTGAGCAGAAACCTGGAGGCTTACAAAGAGGGTTCAGCTTAAATTGAGGACGACACAGAGAGTGATGGAAAGGAAAATAGTAGTTGTAACCTTAAGAGTCAAGAAGAGAGCACAGTGGATCAGGGAACAAACCGGGGTTAAGGATATCATAGTTGAAATCAAGAAGAAGAAATGGACATGGGCCGGGCATGTAGCGCGTAGGCAGGATAACAGCTGGTCATTAAGCATAACTGACCGGATTTCCAGAGAAAGCAAACGGGTTAGGGGGAGACAGTAGGTTCGGTGGGCAGATGAGATTATGAAGTTCGCAGGTACATAATGGCAGCAGCAAGCACAGGACCGAGTTGAGTGGCGGATCATGGGAGAGGCCTTTGTCCTGCAGTGGACGTTGTCAGGCCGATGATGAATATTAACATTGAGGTAGCGTTACGTGTACTCAGGTCACTTAATAAACAATCGAGCTGAACAATTGTCGCTTTCTTTAAGGGTCGGTTGGTTCTACAAACAGGCAATGACTCAGCGCAATTACGACGCACCTGCACATTCATTTGTGTGCCATGACGCGTGGGAGACGCTGAGAAATCGTTTAGAATCTCAGTAACGTGTTACAAGCACTCAAAACGCGCTTTCGTAGGCTACGACGCACGCGCGCGAAATAGAGGCGCTCTCGACAGCTTCAGTATACTACATGGCTGCCGCTGATTACCCGCCAGAACCCGAGATGTTGCCATGCCATGCCATGCCATGCCATGCCATCCGGCTCAGCCGATGGATGGATGGATGGATGCTATGAGCGTCCCCTTTATAACGGGGTGGTGACAAGTATGCCACCAGGCTCGACAAAAAAAAAACCTTTTTTCCTTTTTTTTTATGTTGGCCTAATGCCTCTACTTCGATAAATTCTATCTTAATGGAAAAAAGGTAAATTTTCAGCTTAAGTTCTCTGCCATTTACGGCACACTGTCCATATTTTATTTTTCTAATATTTATTTTTGTCCTTTCTCTCTAATTTTCTGCCACCAATACTCTAACCGTCTCTTACTTATTTCAATCGCGGGTGTGTTCAGCTTTCCATTGTTGTCCCTAAAACCCAAGGCTTCCTGTAGGCTCGTACCCAAACGTACACCTGGGTGGATATCTCCACATTCAATCAGAACATGCTCCGCCGTTTCCTTATCTTTCCCGCAGCATGTGCATTGTTCTTCTTCTTTACTGAATCTTGCTTTATAACTACGCGTTCTAAGGCAACCCGATCTCGCTTCAAACAGTAAAGCGCTTCCCCTTGAATTATCGTAAAATGCCTCCCTCCTTATTTCATTTTTGCCCTTTCGGTAGTTACTCAAAGCCGGTTTTTCTCCATAGCTGCCATCCAGTAAATCCTCTCCGCCTCCCTGACTTTTCCCTTAACGCTCTTTGTTGACATATGGCTCACAATACCAGCCGTATATTTACTAGTGAGTCTTCTAGTTCTTTTTCTCCACTGTGTGTCCACGCTCTTCCTATACAAATAACGGAACACCTTCTCTGCCCACCTACTCTCCTTCATATTTCTTAGCCTTTCTTCGAACCTTATTTTGCTCTGCGCTTCCCTCGCCTCAAAACCTGCCCACCCCATATCGCCCTTTACAGCCTCGTTTGTCGTCTTCCCGTGAGCACCCAACGCGAGGCGTCCCACAGTCCTTTGATTTACATCCATTCCCGATTGCACCTCCGCCCTCATGCACACCACTGAGTTCCCAAAAGTAAGCCCTGGAACCATTACACCCTTCCACAGACCTCGAAGCACCTCATACCTATTGTATCCCCACAACGCTCTGTGCTTCATTATTGCCGCATTCCTCTTTCCTTTTGCTGCCGAGGCTTTTTCCTGTACCTCCATGTATCTATCACTCTCATTTACCCATACTCCAAGGTACTTGTATTCACCGCCGCTTCGTTCGTTCCACTGCCCCTAGCCCCTTCTGACTGCACTAGCGGGACAGGCGGGCGCCGCGGCGCCGCGGCCACTGGTAGGTGTTCTGTGGCCCGGCGCGACCATCGAGACGGCGCCTCCCCTCTCTGCCTCGCCTTCAGACGAAATGCGTTGCGTACGGCAGTTTTTCATTCGCGAAATTGTGCGCATCTTCAGAGATGTTTTCCATCCTCTGTGGGTCGCGCTCACGCAGAGAATTCGTTGGCTCCGTGCCGGCAATGACGATTGCAGGGGGCCTTATTTATGGATCTGCGGACGCGGTTAACGTTCATTGGCAGTGTGCGCACTTAGGGTAATCGCGGACAGCCGAATGAAACAGTAATTAACGAGTTGCAATATGTGGGTTTTTGTATTAGCCCGCGTTATGTGAATGATAGAATGAATTATTAAGGGTGCTTGGGCGCTTATCGCACATTGTGTCTGCACTGTTGAAGGCATAATAAGCCGCCGAAAACTGAAGGAAGGGTAGAGAATGAAACGGCGATGCGAATAGGGTCCGATTACGCTATCGCATACTGTACTATTGACGGCGAAGCTCAACCGTCCTCCAAGCTTTCCTTTTTTTCCCCTTAATGGGGCACTGAGAAGGCGAAGTTTGCACACAGCTTCGCGCTTGAGAGGTCATGAGATCACTTAAGGTTTTCGTTCAAGGCAACCTTCACTTGGGGGACAACGCAGAAATAGAAACTGCAAAATCGCTGCGCACAATGTGCGTCGCGCACACAATGTGCTTTCTCTCGCTGACCATTTCAGCGCTTTTTTTTTGTCGCTTGTGCAGTGCATTTCTTTTTTCTTAGCCGGCTCGCGCGGCGATTTTCGTTAAAGTGCTTCTCAGTACCTTGATGTTTTACATGTATTATCAGCGGGTTGCGTAGACAGAAGGTGGAAGAGGTAAGTGCAGCAAGAACGATAGCTATAGGGACAGGCAGTTCAAAGTTATTCAGCCTAAAAAGTTCAAATTACAATAAAATGAACGGCTACCCTCCACTCGAGTTTTGCGCGGTCACCTCGCCCCCCCCCCCCCCCCCCCATCTGATGTGGGATGGCTCCCCCAGTTTCCAAACTAACTGAAGGCTTTTCTTGCATGCCATAGCATGCATACAGCTTGCATGCCATAGTGCCCGTTATTTCCAACATATTCAGGACGCCGTTACGATGGTTACAAATATTTATCACACTCACAGTAACTCACTCATGTTCCTACTCGTTGCTACTTACACTCACAGCAACTCACTCACCTTCGCAGTCAAGTCTAGTCACACTCATGGGTACTCACCCACGTTCCTGCTTACTCCTACTCACATTCATGAGCTCTCACTCACTCCTAATAACACTCATGAATACTCACTCACGCTCATACTAACGAATACTCACACTCATCAGTACTCACTCATGTTCAAACTCCTACTCGCTCACGTTCTCACTCACGTTCATACTCTCTCCTTCTCACACTCAGAGTGCTTACGTTCATACTCACTCCTACTCGCACTCACAAGCTCTCACTCATTCCTACTCACACTGATGAATACTCAGTCACGTTCATACTCACGGATACTCACACTGATGACTACTCACTCACGTTCAAATTCACATCTACTCACATTCATGAGTACTCACTCACGTTCATACTCACTCATACTCACACTCAAAGTACTCACTCACGTTCATACTCACTCTTACTCACACTCACAATACTCACTCATGTTCATACTCAATTCTACTCACACTCAGAGTACTCACTCACATTCATACTCACTTATACTCACACTCAGAGTAGTCACTCACGTTCATACTCACTCCTATTTACACTCAGAATACTCATTCACGTTCATACTCACTCCTACTGGCACTCATGAGCCCCCACTCACGTTCATACTCACTTTTACTCACACTGAAAGTACTCATTCACGTCTATTCTCACTCCTACTCATACTCATAAACACTCACTCACGTTCTACTCACTCCTACTCATACTCATCAGTACTCACTCATACTCACACTCATCACATTCAAATGAGTATGAATGAGTGTGAGTGAGTGTACCCATGAGTGAGTATGCCGAGCTATGCCACTGACAAAACTATTGCTAGCCTGTGAAAAAAGCCTCATATAACTACAGGAATGTGGAAAAAGCAAAACTGCTAAAAGCATTGGCATACACGGGTACAGGGTAGCCAGGCCGACCCTGCACCCCGAGCAGTACAAGACGCGAGGAGTGGCTACCTTCGTCTGGAAGGACATGATGTTCGCCGAAAGGGACGCCCCCCGTATACAAAAAAGGCCTGGAAACGGCCCTGATGGAAATCTTACCCCACAGGGTTGTTAAAAGAAGCATCTTTGTGCTGAATGTTTACAGTTTTCCATCAGATGAAAAAAGAGATTTCAACATACTGCTTACCTCGGTGGTAAAAATGGCGGGTGACAATCCGCTTATAGTAGCGGGCGATTTTAACCCCAGGAGCACTGAGTGGAGATACTTAAAAAGCGAAGGCAAAGGCACCAAGTTGGCAGAAAGCCTGAATGCGCTGGACCTGCAGCTTATAAACAACCTTTCCCTCCCTTAAAGAAGAGGTAATTCGGTACAGCGGGACACAATGCCTGACTTAACCTTCACCAAAACATCAGAGCTACCTGGGATAACCTCGCTGAGGACCTAGGTATGACCACTGCATCGGAGAAATTACCGTTAAGAACGAGGCGAAAGCACAAACAAAATTAAAAATCACAGACTCGGACCAGTTTCATAAAATAAGGGAGCAGAAGTGCGGTACAGAACTTTAATATGAAGCCCTCTTAAATGAATTAAAATGGCAGCGAATGAGGCCACCAAAGAAGTCGAGACTGATGAATCCATCCAGGCCATGGACTCTCACCTGGCCAGTTTGCTGCAGAAAAAGCATGACCTAAAAGAAGCGTGGCGTAAAAACAAGCTCAACAGACACTTACGCACAAAAATCGCGGACCTTGGCCGCGAAATCGAGTCTCACGCCAAAACGCTCTGCGCCCAGCAGTGGAACAACACATGTGGCGAAGCAGATGGCAAAATACGGAGGGGAAGCAAATGGGGGCTGCTCAAACACCTTATATCGGACAACGAAAAACCCACCAGAGGCGGCACCCAGCTGCAAATTGAGCGATTGGCGCACAAGCACGCCCAGGATAGTGGTGGATCCCAAGCTCTCCTCAAAACACTAGGCCAAAAATATCTCCCACTGGAGAGCAAAGCAGTAGCCTGGGAAAACAAAAATCCCTCATATGGAGGTCGACCGCAAGGAAAGCTAGACGAACCATTCAGCGAAGCTGAAATATGGTACGCTCTACAGCAACTCAATGGCAGATCGGCGCCAGGGCCAAATGGCATCGACAATAAACTGCTACGGAATTTAGACGATAAAGCAATTGTAATCATTACTAAGAAGATAACTAAGGCATGGGAAACGGGTACCGTGCCGCAAGAATGGCGTAGTACCAAGGTTTTGCTCATCCCGAAACCTGGAAAACCGCTGAGCATCAATAACTAAAGGCCCATATCACTCACATCTTTCGTTGGAAAAGTAGGTGAGCATGCAATACTCAACCGTATCACGAACCACATTGACAGCAATGGGCTCTTTCGACACATTATTGGCTTCCGCAGGGCACTGTCCACACAGGACGCCATGTTGATGTTAAGAGAACACATATGTTACGGGCTCCTCCACACGCCCAAAGCCATAATATCCCTGGACCTCGCCAAGGCCTTTGCCACCGTAAAACATGAACACATACAGGGTGAGATATCGCACATGAACTTAGGTGAAAAATTCTACGAATACATTAAAGCCTTTCTGGCGAACCGAACCGCCACCATACCCATAGGAGAGCAATGCGGCGAAACCGAACGACTCGGAAATACCGGCACCCCACAAGGGTCAGTGCTCTCGCCATTGATCTTTAATGTGGCGATGCACTGGTTGTCGGAGAAGCTCGCTCAAATCCCATCCGCGCACCATGACATATACGCGGAACATTTTACCATATACCATATGGGTCCTATGTGGCCCCTCATATGGTGCCTTAGAAGCAATTCTTTAACAAGCATTGACTACAACCAAAGAATTTCTTAAGCCAACTGGACTCGCACTCTTCCCCACTAAATCTACTCTAACTCTCTTTCACCCTCGACGAAATTCGGACGAAGAGGGGCAGCAAGTATTGCTAAAAGCTGAGAACAACCAAACGATACCGCAAGTGTATACGGTTAAGTTACTAGGGTTAACGTTAAGTGCCAAGGAGGGCCACAACAAGGAAGCACTGAAGCGCCTTGAAAAAAAAAAGCATGAACAATTTTGCAAGAGGCATTTCTGGAATCCCCAACAAGAGAGCAGGCCTCCTAGAAGACAACATCATGAAGGCATCTCACGCCTTTCTTGTTAGTCACGTAGCATACACGTTCCCGTTTCTGAAACTTACGAAAGCTGAAATCAAAAAGGTCAACTCCATGCTCCGCAAGGGACTGAAAACGGCACTCGGCTAGCCCAATAGCACGAGCAACGAGAAATTCGAGCAACTCGGTCTGCACAACACAGCCGAAGAAATTTTTGAGGCTCAGAGAATGGCACAGATCACACGCCTGTCGTTGACGCAGGCAGGCCATCTCATCCTACGAGATGCAGGCATTTGCCCAATTTTTCAACCAGAGAAAAGAACTCAACTTGGTAATGACGTGAGGAAACACATTAAGGTTGAGCCAATCGCTCGCAACGTTCACCCAACGTTCAACAAAGAGCGAAAGAAGGACAGAGGAAGGGCGCTCATAAACAAGGCAAAAAAACGCAACACGCACGCGCTATTCGTAGATGCCACCCGCTACTACGGCAGGGAGACGTATGTCATAGCGGTCGTTGATACAGACGAAAACCTAATAAACGCGGCAACCGTCCAAACAAGCCATGTCCACGAAGCAGAGGAAATGGCGATCGCGCTAGCTTTGCAGAGCTGCCAAGCCTACTCCCAATATACACGGACTCTAAGACGGCGGCACGAACGTTCGTGGCTGGCCTAGTAGCTAGAAGCACTGGAAAAGTCACCGTCAACGCAATAAGAGAGTACGAGAGCAAAGAAACCCTTATTCAAGAAAAGAAAGCTCGAATCTACGTATCCTGGTTCCCATCCCACATGGTAAAGTTACCGGGACTCGACCACTGCAACCCAAACGAAGAGGTCAACCGCCTGGCGCGTGAGCTCACATGCCACGCCGCAGACAACGACCTCTCGACGAGTGAACGGTACGAGAATCTCTGCA
This sequence comes from Rhipicephalus microplus, assembly GCF_043290135.1. Classification (NCBI taxonomy): domain Eukaryota; kingdom Metazoa; phylum Arthropoda; class Arachnida; order Ixodida; family Ixodidae; genus Rhipicephalus; species Rhipicephalus microplus. Next base: position 123,227,946 of record NC_134704.1, read on the forward strand.
GCCAGGACAAAGCACTCACATACCACGAGATCACTTCACGTTACCGGGGACAAAAACGTGCCTTCCGAGCACCGCAGCCAAAACTTAACAAATCACGAGCTCTAACTTCAAGAAGATTGCAAACACGTACGTACATAACACCATTCACCTTACATAGAGTCGACCCCGACACACCATCCACATGCTCCCTTTGCAACCATCTCTATTGCAATTTCGAACACATGCTTTGACCCACAGCGCAGCACAACTGAATATCCAAGAGGCTTGGCAGGAAGCCCTCAAGAGCAACGAATACAAGGAGCAACTACGGGCAGTTCAGAGGGTCCGGGACATCGTTACAAGCCTTCGGCTGCCAGCGCTATCCTGGGCGGAGCCTCAAGGTGGAAGCAAAGGTCGGAATGGCCCTTTCTCAGCCTCTTCAGGATATGTTTAAATATAGCCAATCTCTCTTTCTCTTCAGCTTGCCGTCGTGCTGTGCATACCTGAACATTATTTAGTGTTCTTCCTCGTGCTTTAGTTTTGCATGCTGCAAGCTTCAGGGTGCTTGTTATTTTCTAGCTTTCGCCCTTGCTATGAAATTGACTTTTTTTCTGCATCTCTTTTCTTTCTGTTCGATTTTTTTGTCCTGCTCTTTTTATTTCTGTTCTTCTTCGCAATATCTTACGCTGTTTCATCTTTTTTTCCTTTTTATCTCTCTTATCTACCTTTTCCACCACGTCGCTATACAATAAAATACCATCGTATACTATACAAGGCTATGTTACGTTTTGCTAGCGAGCCAGGCGCGCAGCGATCATGGGTAGGCGGATCGCCACACCACCTGCGCAATTTCTTTTTTTTTTTTCGCCAAGGTCTATCTTTTCTCTTTCTCTCGCACTTCATTTTTTTTCTCTTTTTGTACTTCTTTATCCCATTGCGTTTATTACATCTAACGCTGGACAAATCGACGCACATGTTCTGAAAGTGCAACAGAAGGGGAAAAATCGCACAAAAATAGCACGTGCCGGCTCGTGATATTGTTGTTCTGTGCATCGGTTTGTCGGTAAACACAATACCATAGAACCTATCTAGCTTTGCCTAAATCACAAAGTGAACGTCCAATGTCACTCAACACCCCAGTTATGCACAGGTATGGACTGCAGAACTAGAATCTTTTGAAAACTACACATGGCCAACCGCTCCTTTCTGACATAGCAATGAAAAAATAAAGAAGAAATGGCAGTTTGTGGTAAGCTCCACACGTATCTACTCGAAAGAAGTTGCAAATTGCGCCACCATAGACTACGGCGTATGCCCTGAAGCGATGAGAAAACCGTGTGCATGAATTGTGCAAGGCACCTCACCTTGTTTGAATTGAATAAACTTCATTTGTCAGATGGTTGTTGCTGCACCCGGGGATAGGCTGCCAATGATCTATTGTTGGAGGAAAAGCTTCCAAGGTCCTCGGTGACAGCCCTGGCCCACTGGATGGCCCATATCTGGTTTTTGGGAGCCTTTCTGAGAAGGGCTGCTTGCCATCGCTCATCAAGGCGCCCCGCTTCAGAGGGTCCTTCAGCTGATGTCCTCCTCTTTCGTGGCCTATATTTGTTCGTTGCGCATTGTCAAAGTACATGTGCCATATCGGCTCTTTCCTCGGTTGAGCCCATGAAAAGGGCGGGCGTCTCAAGTGGACCACTATGAGGGTGCACTCAAGAGGGCGATATTGCAACTTCGTCGTCAGCTTAAACGTGGTCGAAAATGAGCCGGTTGGTAGCGAGCGTTTTCTAGAAAATCCGTGATGGCAGAAAGCAGACCTGTAAGCGACGACATCAGGGAAAGTGAGAGCCCAAGGACGCTTGAGCTTCTCTTTCAAGATTAGAACGCAAAAACAATATCTGGACCCACTCGCACGGTTTTCTCATTCACTTGTTGGTCTTCGGAGTGGTGACCTCAACCTTGTCGTGAGGAAAGGAACTGCTGTGGGCGTTACAGTGGCCCTCTTAAGAATGCATGCCTACTGGAAGTGCAATTCTTGTTCTTGTTTTTGTTCACCCATTGCCCATGGCGCATACCAACTGTGGGGATTGGCCATGAATTGAGTGCAAATATATTTTGTTTTGTCGCCTAAATACCTTGGCTCATACCCGCAAGGGGATTGACTAACTGTACCTTATAACGGAAAATGGCCAAATCGCAATTGCAAAGTGGTCACTACGTCGTAATGTGGTTATACTTGAAACCGGCGAAATCCATGACGTGCCTGTAATAAATATGCGCAGCAGCTGCAAACTTTGCTGATTTGGTTGGTGATGGTTATAATCAATTAGCTCGGAAGGCTTTGGTACGAATAGACCTTTAACGACCCTCTATATTACAACTCACATAACGTGACGCCTGGTATGATTCTGTCCTTCTGCCTCGCAGTAGTGAGCCACTACAAGGTGCCTACCTAAAGGTTTCTTCTTTTTTGTTTCTTTCTACACTCTTTTTTTACTCAGCTTCTATCAGGAATGTAGTTTTGTGAAAAAGTAGCTGTCTCTGTCAGAGGAAGCCTGTGTTTGAATCCCAATCCAAGGGGTATTTTATTCTTTATTTATCCGCATCATTACTGAATTCTTGCTCGCCGACAACGCTGACGTTTCGCTCACAGCCAACAACATCACACTGACGCCGGCTCGATCCATTGTGCAAAACCAGGCTGATTTCAAAAAGAGGCATGTTCACAGCATGTCTCTCTGTAGAAAATTTTTAGTTACAATCAAGTCACTCTTATTAATGTCACCACATATTTAATTCTCGTATTTTTATCCCTTTACTTTAGCTGCCTTAAACTAACTGGATTTCTAATCACGTTCTCTTACTTATGACGGTTAGATAATCCCTCATTGCTTTACTAAACACCGGAATAAATGGATTTTCTAACAAGAGTGTGACCACTGTTCTTCCTGTCATCGCAATCAAATAATCATCAACACTAACGCGATCATTATCCACATATCTGTAAAGCCATCAAGAGCCCGAGTCATATTGCCAGCCATCGGTACGTTGGCCACGCCGTGCCGCGAATTTCACCTCTGCTGCACTTTCCACGGCGACCTCGGAGAACTAACTCGCATGGCCTGGAAATTCTTTTTGATCTTTGTGGCGGTTGCGTATTATATCACGCTGTTGTTTTCTCTGCCTCCCGTAGACAACGAGGTCGCCGTGGAGGTCATTTTCGGCAAAGGCGATGGCACAAACGCGTCACGACTGCCGCCCCTGTTTGCGCACGGTGGTTCCAGCCGCTACGCGCCGGAATTCACCCTGGACTCAATACAAGCGGCGCGCGAGGCAAAGGCGGCAGGCATCGAACTGGACCTGTCCTTCACGCGAGACAACGTCGGGGTGCTCTTCTACGACGACAACCTCGAGAGGACGACGAGCAGCGAGGGATTCCTGGAAAACACGTCTTTCGCTGACCTGCGACAAGTGGATGCCACAAGGAACGATCCGCTTTCCAAGAAATGCCGTGACTGCACTCGCGTTCCGACACTCCAAGAAGGCATCCATGAGTGCCTTCGCCAAGGACTGCGGTTCATCATCCACGTAAAAAGGTACGATGACCGCGCCGTGGCGCTGCTCGGCGTGCTATTCAGCCAGTGGCCTGAACTGTACCGCCTAGGGCTAGTGTCCTCACCCAATGCAGACTTCATTTACGCCCTGCGGCTTAAATACCCCGACATAGTTACGGCGCTAACCTGGCGACCCGGGCTGCTTGCGTACGAAGACCCGGAAAGGCGACGTCCTCGCTACGAAATGTCCAATAAGCATTACAAGGCGGTCATCGCTGACTGGCTTCTCGAGCAGGCACTCGACACCGGCCTGCTTCATTACATCACCGGTGCATCTGCCATTCTTTTGTGGAAAGATAGATTGAACTTCGACAGTGTTCGCACGTGGCATAATCGTGGTGTGTACGTAATTGCCTGGACTCCGAACAAACGCGTAGAGAAGGACTATTTTAGGCACATTCTACGAGTGCCCATCATGACGGACCTATTAGAACAAAAAGCGCAGCGTAAGAATGTAGCTAGGCCTTTTTACTGGTGGTCTGGTACTCGTCCGTTTTCGGCGATCCGGACTCTAGCTTTCTTGATAGAACCAAATCAATGCATGGCATAAATTGTTTATTCGATTTCATTGGAATCTATGTTCCAGCGACACGTACATTTGCTGACTAGGCATGTCAGTGTCACTCGCGTTCACGTACCGGGCCTCGGTGGGCATAGAAAGGGACACGTCCCACAAGCTACGTGTCCCCCAAGTCGTTCGAAAAACACGAAGCCCTTGAATTTATTTCCGATATTTCTATACACGCATTCGTGTACCGTTTCTTAAAATAGCGTTATCCACCGCCAACCTATGGCCTTGCTATTAAGCTGAAAAGCTCTAAATATAGGTGTGGTGCTATTTTTTCAAGTGTGCATTACTTATGCATATTTCGTGTTGTCTGTGCATTTCCTCAATCTGTTTTGGTGTTTGTTTCGCTACATTTTTGTGTATATTGTCTGTTCTGGTTCTTATTATGCATTGGTTGCGTGTAGGATCCCGCATCTTCTTCGTTTTTAAGGGGGGATAATATGGTGTCGAGGTTTTGGTTTCTGCTACGGTTTTGGACCGGTTTCCTGGCACCACACAGGGCGTTACATAAATAATATATAGAGATGCCTGTGTACATATAAAGAGAGTTTCAGCCGGGGTCTCATTTGTGCAACTTTATTCTCCTTCCCGGCCCGCGTTTCAGGCGCCGAGCCTCGTGTTTGAAGTGCGTCGGGTGTCTGAAGCATGGTACAACGATTGGCGACGAGTATGCGATTCGAACCCATGCAGGCGACAAGCAAGTCGATCCGATGTGCCTACGTGCCTTCTTCAAAACGAACGCAACCACCGAGCGAGACCGCTGCGCAATACATTCTAGAAATTAAACGCATTGCTCATGCTGACGTTCGACAAATTGTAGAACGGAATCACGTCCCCGAATCTGCAGAGAAAAACGTGGCAGCATATCCACGGAGTGAATGATGGTGAGTGGAGCGAAGCATTCGTCCGTCCTTTCGTTCTTGATTCCATCCGTCTATGCGTCCGTCTGTGTGAACGTCCATGCGTCCATCCGCCCGTCCGTGTGTGCGTCTGTTCGTGAGTCCGTCCCTGCGTTCGTCCATGCATCCACCCCTGCGTCTGTTCATGCGTCCATCCTTGCATCTGTCTGTCTGTCCGTTCGTCCATCTATTCAACACTCCAAGTACCACCATCTCGCATCTTTTCATCATGTATCCCCCATATAGAAGCGCCGCCATTCAGCGGACATTCCAAGGACTAAACGAGAGGTGACACACGCACACTCTCTTACGGCTTGCGCTTTGGGTCCACTTCCCACTTTTAACCACCTCGAGTTCATGGAATATACTAGTTCACTGTATTCATGGCACTGCGGCCCGACGCTTGCTAAACCTTTCTAAAACCAAGGAGGTTACGCCCGGCGAGTATAACGTAGCAACCTTTTCCTGTCAGATAGTGCTCAATGTACATGCCAATAGCTGCTAATCGGAAATAAAGACCGGAGAATTCGGCTTTTACTTTCTTACGGCTTGCGCTTCGTATCTACTTCCCACCTTTAACCACCTCGAGTTCATGGTATATACTAGATCATTGTATTCATGGCACTGCGGCTCAACGCTCGCTAAACGTTTTCTAAAACTAAAGAGGTGACACCTGCCGAGTATAACGTAGCAACCCTTCCTTGTCAGATAGTGCTCAATGTACATGCCAATGGCTGCTAATGGGGAATGAGAGACAGGAACATTCGGCTTTTACTTTCTTACGGCTTGCGCTTCGTATCTACTTCCCACCTTTAACCACCTCGAGTTCATGGTATATACCAGATCATTGTATTCATGGCACTGCGGCTCAACGCTCGCTAAACGTTTTCTAAAACTAAGGAGGTTGCACCTGCGGAGTATAACGTAGCAACCCTTCCTTGTCAGATAGTGCTCAATGTACATGCCAATGGCTGCTAATGGGGAATGAGAGACAGGAACATTCGGCTTTTACTTTCTCACGGCTTGCGCTTCGTATCTACTTCCCACCTTTAACCACCTCGAGTTCATGGTATATACTAGATCATTGTATTCATGGCACAGCGGCTCAACGCTCGCTAAACGTTTTCTAAAACTAAGGAGGTTGCACCTGCGGAGTATAACGTAGCAACCCTTTCTTGTCAGATAGGGCTCAATGTACAGGCCAATGGCTGCTAATGGGGAATGAGAGACAGGAGCATTCGGCTTTTAGGTAACGCGCACGCCGCAAACTTTTTATTGTTCAACGAAGCACAGGAGAAATCTCCCACCGGCACCACCTTGCAGGTCAAAATGTAACAGTTGTTACACACTATGACAACGACTACGACAATGAGGGACAAACAAGTGCCGCTTTAAGGAGCTTCGCCCCTAAATTTCTGAAGATTGGAGCTGAATTCTCCATTCAGAAGGCCCTAAATCTTGCCATACAAGAGGAGCGCGTCGACCGCGCATTACAAAAGCTGGGGGCATTTTAAAGCGACGCTTTGTCTTCGCGACAGACGTGTCTTGGCGAACTTGCTTCCACCCTTCGGAGCGTTCCTCCTCCGGCTGCTTCGCAAGCCGTCGCCGTCTGCTCGCCGACTGCGACAGCTCCCTCGGCTGGCGCTCGCTCGCTGGATTTCGTGCCGATCGGTTGTGCCCCCGCGATCTCCGACGACAGCACAGCTCTGGCCGACCGGCTCGCCCTACGCCATCTCTTGACGCCGACAAAAGCTCTCGCTGAGTGGTGCCCCGTCCTCGGGCTTCTGCGACCGTGTCCATTTTTCTTATTTTCCCCTTATTTCCGTATGTGGTCTCTCTGTCCCTGCGCCTCTCTCTATCTCTATACCTTTTAATCCCATCCTTTTAATCCCTCCTTACCCCCACCCCTCGTGAGCTACTGTTGCGGTGTCCTGCCCCTGAGAGACAAAGACGGAGTTCACTTTTTCCTTCTTTTCTCTCTTTTGAGAATAACTCCGCGCCCCCCCCCCTCCGACTACCAGCGCGTCCGAATCCGTTTTTTCGGCGTCGCCGTCGGCGCACGTGTGAGCGTGGTTCTGCTGTGGTTCGTCACAGTTACTGGGCTGACGCTGCCGCTAACCCTGCAAGGACCCTTACCTGTGTGCGTTGCGGAAGGAGAGGACATTACTTAAGCGTCGGCCAGTCCACAAAGGTTGTAGCTCTTGATAGACCACGCCATACTTTGACTTCCCTTACTGTGACAATTCCGGCCCATACTGATAGTGTGTTCACTTGTGCTGCACCTGTTAGAGTCCCAGCTGGCCATGCTCCTGATGCGCCTGCTCCTGCCGTGTTGCCTGCAGTAGAGCATACCATGGTTCTACCTGCTTTGATTGGGAGTACTTCCGTTGTGACGATGGCTGTTTCGGTCGGGTCAGCTACTGCTAATCATACTTCGCCTGCTTACATGGCAGCTGTACATGCTTCAGTTGAGCCAGTTACTCCCACTCTGCCTGTTCCTGCTCACGCTCCGGCTGGGCTTCTTACGACCGGTGATAACTTCCGGAAGACTGTTCCTGCTCTACGTCCACCGGACGCGCATCCACCGGTTGCTGCATCGGCGGTGCCGATCAATTCCAAATCGGAGCCTCATCACTACCTGCTTGTTCCGGCCCCTACTATGCCGTAGTTGCACTGAAAGGAACGTTAATGGCCGATTCTCTCCTCCCGCCGTAGCGCTGTCCTGCTGTCGGCGGCTGCACTTGTAACGTCTGTCGTGAAAAAGGCAATGGTACAGGCGTCGGCACCGTAGACTTAAACATCACAGTGATTATGCAGACATCCTCTCTCGGAGGAGGTTATGATGACTGGGACACTTGGCAGTGTGCCTCTCTTTGATATGTTAGTGTGCCTACCATACATTTTTATTCTCCATAGTGCTGCGTGCAGTGTGTGCTTGTGTTACGTGTTACTCCTGCATGCCTTACTATTCAGGGGGGGGGGGGGGTGATGTGGTGCTACTCTTTCAGGTGTGCATTGCTTTGGCATTTTAATGTGTTTGCTGTGCATTTCTTCACGCGGTTATGCTGTCCATTTCGCTACTTCTGTGTTTATACCATATATTTTTGTTCTTATTTTGCATTGGCTGCGTGTATAGGACCTAGCATCCTCTTAATTTCGAAAGGGAGGGGGGATGATGTGGTGTGGTGGTCTTGGTTCCGGTTCCAGTTTTGAAACTGGTTCCCTGGCCCCACAGAGGGCGTTGTATAAATGTATATCTAGGGATGCTTGTGTACACATAGAGTTTTCAGCCGGGTCTCATGTGTGCCACTCAATTTTTCTCCCCAGCTCACGCTTCGGGCGCCGGGCCTCGTGTTCTCCGTGCGTCGCATCCGACGCACGATACAACAAATGGGTTCGACCAGGCGTCGGTAACGTTTTGAACCTGAAGGCCGAATTCGTAAACCCGAGAAGGCCGGAGACCCCACGGCCAATAAAAAGGGAGGGCAGAGGGACCTCACAGGCTCAGCAAAAATTGGCGCACAACTGTCTAAGCTCTGGCTAGATTTTGGCTATAATCAATTCAACTGAGAAGATGCGGAACAATGGCGAATGAAAGTGATAATTCTTCGAAAGTGATGCCTAACCCCACTTGACGTACAAAGTGTGGTGTTGACCTTAAGAAAGGAGCTGACGAGGGGAAATGGGGTAGCTTCTGGGGTCAGGCCGGAATCTGCATATTAGTGCCTCACGGGTCGCAGGCTGCCCACCCCCTTCCTGGAACAGGAGGTCATGTATTCGAAATGTAATTCGTAGTTCCGCACTATAACACTTGCCTGAGACTAATCAGCTTGTATGGGTCCGGCACGAAGTAGTGATGTCCTGTGCAAAAAATTTGTCTTTTTTGGGGGGAATTCTCCCTTGTTGTTTGAGCCAAAAAGGAACCTTTGTGATATTGCAGGTTTTTTTCAGGAATGGTCAAATTATCCTATGACGACAAAAAATTAGAGGTCACCGTGTGCCTTCATCAGATGTAGTCGGTTCTGGCGCATATGCGTGGCGCTATGCTTGCGTGTCGCATATGCGCCACGCAAGCATAGCCTTTGAGATTGTTAATAATATTTACGCGGAGCGATTTCTAGTTCACTATTGACCAAATCTCTACTGCGACGGCTGACCGCATTTTCGATGGAGGCGAAGATGTTGTAGGCCCGTGTTCTCAGATTTGGGTGCAGGTTAAAGAACCCCAGGTGGTCATGCTGATTGCCAACCCTGCAAAAGTGAGTTGAACAAACATGTTTCGACCCGTGAAAGCTCTGGCCTTGCACCTTTAAAGGCGCCCTGCAACCCGAAATTGTGGCCTCGAGAGAGAGAGAGAGAGAGAGAGTGTGTGTGTGCGTGTGCGTGTGCGTGTGCGTGTGTGTGTGTGTGTGTGTGTGTGTGTGTGTGTGTGCGTGTGCGTGTGCGTGTGTGCGTGTGTGCGTGTGCGTGTGCGTGTGTGCGTGTGCGTGTGCGTGTGCGTGTGCGTGTGCGTGTGTGTGTGTGTGTGTGTGTGTGTGTGTGTGTGTGTGTGTGTGTGTGTGTGTGTGTGTGTGTGTGTGTGTGTGTGTGTGTGCTACAATGCGTTGCTTGGAGTCTCTTAGTCATAACATGGCACATAATTTTCTGCAACTTGAAACAGATATTTACAGGCTCCTCATAACCGACCAGTGTACATTTTGATTTGAGAGAACTCCAAAAATGACAAGCCATTGGGTGAAGCTATCACCACCTAGCATGTGCAACGCCTAACCACGTCAGCACACAGAATGGTGATGCACTTTTGCATGGCCCACATATAGAACTCATTTCGAAATGAAATTGGAAAACAGTGTCATCGAAACAAAAACTTTCAATGCGTGCGCTGCAACCACGGACTCGTAAGCAGTCATCGAAAGTTAGTCTGCTCGCGCATTTGCGGCAAAAGCGTGATGATGGCTGGGACGTCATCGTAACTTTTTGTATTGGCTACAGCGTAGTGGCGTGAGAATGGTGGGGGGTTCACTGTTAAGTCATATTTGGGAGTGCCATTGCGGCGAGGTACTCAATCGGCGACTTCATATCAGAATACATATAAAAAAACTTTCAAACCGTATTTGCTGTTGAGATTTTGCAGATAATGTACTCAACCTCACGGTAATTGATCCCCCAGGCTATCTGGCCTGCAAAGTTTTGTGTCAGCACCCCTCTAAGTTGGATTAGGCTGGGAAAAGTTGCATCCCACCCAAAATTTGTTTAAAGCATATCTTGAAGCATGGTTTAACAGTGTTAAGAAAGTTATTGGCTATATGCGACAGAGGCATTCATGTGACTGACAAAAGGGGAATTCCGTTGTGGTCATAAAGGTGAAAGTGGCATGCCTGGTTTTGGTTAGCCTCTGATTGATTTTGACAGCAAAGTTGGAGTTCGCGGTGTTAATTACTTGCCATACGATTTACAGTCAAACCCAGATATATTAGAATCTGAGTTGTATCAAAAGCTAATTATCAAGTAGACTCCCATGATATGGGACCAGAAGGAACCAAGAAAAATAAGACCTGTTTAACAAGATTTATGCTCATTGAGAGATGAACAAAGGTGCAGAGTCTAAGTACAAAACCAATCATATCACCGGCCGTTTCGTTTGGGCAGTGGTTTCATTAAATTAAAAGGTTTCTTTTAGTGTAGTAGAGCATGGAGCGCTTGAAGCTTTCAATTGCCTGGGCAAGTTTTGTTTTGTGATTAAAAACTCGTTGTCATCAAAATTTTATGTCCAATTTGACATAAGTTGTGTATTGCAAAAAACTGTGATCAAGTGCTTTCATTATCACAAGTGCCTAAAGTACTACCTTTATCACCAATAGGGTCACAGGCACAACATTATTATTACGAAAATTTGGTCGGCGTACTTAGCCAGATGCCCCCTGATCTCCCGTTACAGGACAACGTACGCCTGAAATAAAAGCTGAGCTACGTCATCGAGGGCGAAAACGACACACATTCGGGTGAAGTGGACTGCCCCGTCGACACAGCCGCTGCGGCCACCTCATGACAACAGCCACCCGGCTACCCAAGGACACCACCACCGCCGCTGTCATTACCCCGGCGTCACCGTCGCCACTGCACGTTGACGATAGTGCTGCTGTAACAGAAACTCGACAGACACCTGCGTCTGTCGCGCTTCCACTTTCAGAGCCTCATCGAGTGCCATTACACGATCCAGCCCACGCACATTCCGCAGCGATTCTTCTGGCATAATCTGGCCCTCGACCTGGAGAGCTATTAGTATGATGGCCTTCGGTCATCGACCATCTGATGGTGGTCTCGGCTTTGTGTCATGGGCTCTAGATTGATATGTCAGATGAGCATGTCTGCTGCTTTACTATGAAGACTCTAGGCTTCCGACCAAATCCTATGCGCCTCTGGGGCTCAATATTGGTTTCCCACTAGCTGCGAATTACGGCCATTTGCAGACGACAACTATAGCAGGCGTGAGCGTACGACTAAACGAGGGATTGAGAATGCCATACTTAAAACACAGAATTCGCGGGAATACGAGCTCCGAAAGCTGATGATAGTGCATACGACACTCGGATGCTCGGGGGGGGGGGGGGGGGCATTGAAGTTTAGGCCTAGTTGCAGTGCTCACTTCTCACTGTACTTTGGAAGTGATGGTAATTGTTTCTGTAAGTTAGAAGAAGACGAATCATTGGAAGATGCACTCCTCAGTGCCACAGTTGCCTTTCTTCGTCTCTATTTTTTTTTCTTTTGGAATTTCTTTAGAGTATACAACTTTCATCGAGAAATGCAGCATAACGCGTATGCAATATACCTAAAAATGTGTAAGTCTGTTCTGAGTAGCTCTATATTGTCACTGTTTGTGCGTTAGGAAGCCTGAAATACCTGGCGAATCTAACACATTTGTACCGACGCTAGCAGAAGGTAACGTAGGCCTAGCTGGGGCAAAAAGAAAAGAAAAAAATAACACTACAGTGTTGTTTTGAAAAATCGTGGTGCGAGAGTAGCAGCTGTTTTGACAGCTTATAGAAAAAAAGAAGGTTATCGTATCACGGCTGCCGTTCTAGACTCGTTTTCACAAATTTTATTTTTTTAGACATCAACGTGGCCTTTCATGCTGACAAGGTTTTTGGTGTCAGTTGATTATGTCTTCTTGCTTAAACATATCTGTCATTATTGTGCTGTTTTAGTGAGTGCGCTTTGTTGTTTCAGTGCCTTGAATTAGTTGTGGGTACTCAAGGAGCTCTTAACCAAGACGACCAACGTCTATGTTTCATGATCGGGAGTACTATTTAGGAATGAACAAGTGCGCTGTTATTAATGGGTAGGTCTCATAGGCGTATCAGCCGGGAGAGGCGAGGAGGGTGCGAGCTCCTCTACTGAGAAAAGTTCAGAGAGCTGGGCCCCCTCCACTTCTGACAGTGGTCACAGCCAGCAGCATGCTAAAGAAACCAACAACTAAGGCTAAGTTTTCCTTCAAGCGCGACGCCAGCTCTATTACCACTCTATTATATTGCTACGAGGAAATAAAAATGTTACCATGGAATGCTTTCAAGTAGAGAAACTTTTCCGAAATTCCTGCTGTGACGATTGTCCGTGAAGGCTCCTAGAAGTGTGGGTCGCCTATACGACGCTTTCGCGCATTGTACAAATGGATTGCAAAGCAGGCTGCAGTACAAGGTGCGAAAGCATCTTGTATTGTAGCTTGCATTGTTATGAATGGGAACGAGGCAATCTTTTTATGGACCAGTCAGCGCATTTGCTGCTTCAGGAAAATTGTTTTCTTTCATCAGAAACGAATAGCGTCATCACTGCTTTGTCGAAACTGCTGGTGGCCGATGATTGTGACGAATCCTTTCATATGTTTTAGTTCTGCCGTACTAGAAGCACCACAAAAGGTTTCCACTTTAGTCTCTGATAAATCTGATCAGCCTTGCTTACGGTAACTAGAAGTGATGGCAGCAGTTTGCAAAGGGGTGACGAATAAAGCACTAGACTCGAGTACAGCGAGAAGCTCAGCTTCTAAGCTTACTCCGCAGCTAGACCCACCGGACTAGGGAGAACGTGAAAGACCGTGCTTTTTTACATGATGGAGGCCTAACTAGGAGTGGGGCTACTTAGTTTTCACTCAACTTCAATTCTGTTTACAGCTCAAAACACAACTCTGAGATTAGCTGCCAACACTTTATTAGGACGGCGCTTCACACTCTGAGTCACCTCTCTTGCTATCGTAGTCTATCATGATAATTTTTGCGTGAATTCTTTCGATTAAAGTCGCAGTTATGTCAACAAAGGTGGAGGAAAACCTCTGCGACTGATAACGATAGCATCACTGCTCCATTTTCTTTAAGTACATGAATCATGGAATCTGCAACGCTTGCGCGAGTAATTATCCCTGACGACTGAAAATAGCGCTAAAAAACGAGGACACAAGAAGAGGACACACAGCACAGGCGCTAACTTCCAACATAATGTTTATTACCACCGCACGCTCGCCTATATCACAAAAAAATATGTCACATGACATGAAAGATGCGCACAAAAAATTAATTTCTTAGAAAATACAATTCTTTATCACTAAGCGTAAGAGAGGGAGTGCTGACGCACTTAGACCCCAGTGAAGCGATAGCCTCAGCCTCAATAATCTCTCTAGTAAGCTTATCGAACATTCTCTTGATAACTGTGCATGCATTGAATATCGGCGCGCAGCTGCAGGATTTACAATGTATGGCCAACCAACTCCCCTGGCCGTTTTTCACATTATTACAATGTTCTCTTAATCGATCATTAAGGCAACGGCCCGTCTGTCCAATGTACTCTTTACCACAAGAAAGCGGGATGCGATAAACAACGCATATGATGCAGGGGACATAAACAGTTCGATGCTTCTTACTACACCCTTTGGGTTTTTCGTCACGGTTATGAAGGCCACAAAGGCTGACCAACTTCTTGGGAGCCGAAAAGACAACCGTAACTTCAGAGCGCTTAGCTAATTTCTTTAGGTTGTGTGATATCTTGTGAAAGTACGGTATGACGACTAGGTGCTTCGGTTTCTCGGCATCACGACTCGCTTTACATCCTGGTTTGCGAAGCGTACGAAGCAAGCCTTCTGCAACTGAAGTTTGGACGTGCATGGGATAACCTGCTTTCAACAAACGGTCTGACTGATTATGAAAACTATTGGCAATTTCGTGCTCACAAGATTTGCTTAAAGCATGACAAAAACAATGACTGATGATGCCTCTTTTCACTAGTTTAGAGTGAGCTGATTGGTAAGGAAGGACCGGTTTGTTCGTACGTGGTTGGTATGCCCAACATATGCGGTTAGGATGAAAGGTGAAGAGAACATCGAGGAATTTTATGGCATTGCTCTCAGGCAGTTCGTGTGTGAGAGTCAAGGGTTTAAAACACTCCGAAAAATGTGAAATTATTTTTGCCAAACCTGCCTCGTCCGCTACCGTGTCATTAGTTAATAAAATAAGATAGTCATCGACATACCGGAACACTTTTTTTATCTTCAAATTATCAAGATGTAGGTAAATCGATCTGTCAATTCTACTTAAAAATATGTCGCTTAAAATGGGCGCAATGCAAGACCCGATACAGATTCCGTCATTTTGAATAAAAGGCTTGTCATCCCATGAAATGTAGGTCGTCTTGAGATAAAATGATAAAAGTTCTAAAAACCGACTTACAGGAACACCACACTCGGTTTGAAATCTAACAGAGCCAAACAAATCTATGCACTCTTCAACCGCAGGAAGCAACTGATCATGGGGAATAGAATAATACAAATCAGTCACGTCGACTGAAAAACCATAAACAAGCTCATCAACACAAGTTTTCACATAATCTATGACTTGATCAGAATCTTTTACAATAAAAGGATCATCAACGTCCAGCCGGTTCAACTGTTCTTGCAAAAAAGTAGCAATCGATTTCTGCCGAGTATCACATTCTGAAACAATTACCCTAAAAGGCATATTGCTCTTGTGAGTCTTTGCATTAAAAAACATTTTTAAAAAGTCATGCTTACTATTTGTGATGCCACCGACAACTCGAGGGAGGTCAAGGTCTTTGCATAGCTTTTTTGCTTCCGATTTAACTTTTTCAATGCGGACGTCCTCGCGAGAGGAGAAAACAGAGCTTACAGCAGTGTGAGCCTTAGAACCAAACAGTCCCAGAGTCAGGATGGCGAAGCCTCTTTCCTTATCAGCGGGAAGGACGGTAAGAGGGTGCTCCTTGAGAAAAGCCTCAACTCTCCTGAGAGGAATTTTGGATCCAGCTGGTCTGTAGCGCGAAACGGTGTCGACGCCTTCTGAGACGGAGTGTGGTTGCTCTTGTTCGGGCACATGGCGCGAAACTTGTCGCACCATGGCTAGAAGTTCCCGTGGAGACGTCTTAGGTTCCACCGCAAACTTGGGCCCGAGGCTTAAAGTCCGGAGGATGTCGGGAGGCACGGTGATCTGTTCAGGCATGTGAACTGTCGGCTTTAGGTCGGTTACTTTTTTGGCGATGCCTGTGCGTAGCACCGGCAATTGTCGAGCCCAGAGGAATTCGGTGCTTTGGTCGGCGAGGCGCTGAAATTGTCGAAGCTGCTGCATGGCCACAGTATCTTCGAGACGATCAAAAAGAAGGGCGGACAGGTATTGTTTATGTAGACGTGCTTGTCTATACCATTCTGCCTTCAAGATTTTGCACACCCTAAGCCCATGACCAACTGAGGGGGCAACGTTGCCGAAAAGGTGCTTGACTTCCTGAGGCATTATCCTGTGGCGAATGCAAAAAGCAAGGGATCGAGCTTGACAGGATGGAAGTGCGTTGTAGGCGAGTTGGTCATGGGCTTAGGGTGTGCAAAATCTTGAAGGCAGAATGGTATAGACAAGCACGTCTACATAAACAATACCTGTCCGCCCTTCTTTTTGATCGTCTCGAAGATACTGTGGCCATGCAGCAGCTTCGACAATTTCAGCGCCTCGCCGACCAAAGCACCGAATTCCTCTGGGCTCGACAATTGCCGGTGCTACGCACAGGCATCGCCAAAAAAGTAACCGACCTAAAGCCGACAGTTCACATGCCTGAACAGATCACCGTGCCTCCCGACATCCTCCGGACTTTAAGCCTCGGGCCCAAGTTTGCGGTGGAACCTAAGACGTCTCCACCGGAACTTCTAGCCATGGTGCGACAAGTTTCGCGCCATGTGCCCGAACAAGAGCAACCACACTCCGTCTCAGAAGGCGTCGACACCGTTTCGCGCTACAGACCAGCTGGATCCAAAATTCCTCTCAGGAGAGTTGAGGCTTTTCTCAAGGAGCACCCTCTTACCGTCCTTCCCGCTGATAAGGAAGGAGGCTTCGCCATCCTGACTCTGGGACTGTTTGGTTCTAAGGCTCACACTGCTGTAAGCTCTGTTCTCTCCTCTCGCGAGGACGTCCGCATTGAAAAAGTTAAATCGGAAGCAAAAAAGCTATGCAAAGACCTTGACCTCCCTCGAGTTGTCGGTGGCATCACAAATAGCAAGCATGACTTTTTAAAAATGTTTTTTAATGCAAAGACTCACAAGAGCAATATGCCTTTTAGGGTAATTGTTTCAGAATGTGATACTTGGCAGAAATCGATTGCTACTTTTTTGCAAGAACAGTTGAACCGGCTGGACGTTGATGATCCTTTTATTGTAAAAGATCCTGATCAAGTCATAGATTATGTGAAAACTTGTGTTGATGAGCTTGTTTATGGTTTTTCAGTCGACATGACTGATTTGTATTATTCTATTCCCCATGATCAGTTGCTTCCTGCGGTTGAAGAGTGCATAGATTTGTTTGGCTCTGTTAGATTTCAAACTGAGTGTGGTGTTCCTGTAAGTCGGTTTTTAGAACTTTTATCATTTTATCTCAAGACGACCTACATTTCATGGGATGACAAGCCTTTTATTCAAAATGACGGAATCTGTATCGGGTCTTGCATTGCGCCCATTTTAAGCGACATATTTTTAAGTAGAATTGACAGATCGATTTACCTACATCTTGATAATTTGAAGATAAAAAAAGTGTTCCGGTATGTCGATGACTATCTTATTTTATTAACTAATGACACGGTAGCGGACGAGGCAGGTTTGGCAAAAATAATTTCACATTTTTCGGAGTGTTTTAAACCCTTGACTCTCACACACGAACTGCCTGAGAGCAATGCCATAAAATTCCTCGATGTTCTCTTCACCTTTCATCCTAACCGCATATGTTGGGCATACCAACCACGTACGAACAAACCGGTCCTTCCTTACCAATCAGCTCACTCTAAACTAGTGAAAAGAGGCATCATCAGTCATTGTTTTCGTCATGCTTTAAGCAAATCTTGTGAGCACGAAATCGCCAATAGTTTTCATAATCAGTCAGACCGTTTGTTGAAAGCAGGTTATCCCATGCACGTCCAAACTTCAGTTGCAGAAGGCTTGCTTCGTACGCTTCGCAAACCAGGATGTAAAGCGAGTCGTGATGCCGAGAAACCGAAGCACCTAGTTGTCATACCGTACTTTCACAAGATATCACACAACCTAAAGAAATTAGCTAAGCGCTCTGAAGTTAGGGTTGTCTTTTCGGCTCCCAAGAAGTTGGTCAGCCTTTGTGGCCTTCATAACCGTGACGAAAAACCCAAAGGGTGTAGTAAGAAGCATCGAACTGTTTATGTCCCCTGCATCATATGCGTTGTTTATCGCATCCCGCTTTCTTGTGGTAAAGAGTACATTGGACAGACGGGCCGTTGCCTTAATGATCGATTAAGAGAACATTGTAATAATGTGAAAAACGGCCAGGGGAGTTGGTTGGCCATACATTGTAAATCCTGCGGCTGCGCGCCGATATTCAATGCATGCACAGTTATCAAGAGAATGTTCGATAAGCTTACTAGAGAGATTATTGAGGCTGAGGCTATCGCTTCACTGGGGTCTAAGTGCGTCAGCACTCCCTCTCTTACGCTTAGTGATAAAGAATTGTATTTTCTAAGAAATTAATTTTTTGTGCGCATCTTTCATGTCATGTGATATATTTTTTGTGATATAGGCGAGCGTGCGGTGGTAATAAACATTATGTTGGAAGTTAGCGCCTGTGCTGTGTGTCCTCTTCTTGTGTCCTCGTTTTTTAGCGCTATTTTCAGTCGTCACAATGCACCAACAAGCCCAAATTTTGACAGTGTTGAAAATTATCCCTGATTCATTTTCTTTTGAAACGCATGCCACTATTTCAAATGGTGCCTTGTCTAAATTCGCAGTGGCGAACAGGCTGCTCAAGGTTTCCTGTTCCATCGCTGGTTAGAACGACAGCTCGACGTACCTGGCTACACAGCTCCTGTTGAAGAAATGGACTCCGACTTCTGAGAGGCTTCTGTTACCATCCCCATCAACGCTTAACCCATCCTCAAGACCACTGGCTTGCATCCCACCTCGTCATTTCGTTTAGAATTTCCCGCATTCAACGGCAACACATTTTAAATAAATACTCAGACATACAGACACACAACCACGCACGCACGAACCACACACACTAAACTTAAGGAAATACACTGTTGCTACATGTCGACCTGCTGTTTCCTAAGAAGCTAATCGGTTTATTCCTTTCACTTTCATGCCGCACTCATTAGGTTTCACCCTTGTTATTATTTTTTGAACTAACTGGCTTTTTTTCCAAAAAAAAACAGTTAGCTTGGGAAATTTTCCCTCCTCATTTATGTTATATTGGCTTGTACCCGTTGTACCTCCTGCTGGTACGAACTACCCCTTTTTATTTTTGGCTATTTTCATATATAGGGGGCGAAAAAAGTACACACACAACTTCATTGTCATAGTAGTAGTAGTAGTAGTAGTAGTAGTAGTAGTAGCAGTAGTAGTAGTAGTAGTAGTAGTAGTAGTAGTAGCAGTAGTAGTAGTAGTGGTAGTAGTAGTAGTAGTGTTAATGAAGACATGAGCATGAGTGCGGAGGAGGCAAGGGCTTGCCAGGTGGCTGTGAGTGCAACAATTAATGCCTATAGAGGGATGAATAGAGAGCACCTTAAGTCGGCCCATTGCTGCTTCACACACTACTGAGGTTCCCTCTGCGGGTTGATGTATGTGATGTTTATAAGGAAGTTGTGTCCAGTGTAAGATTTCTTGGTGTACGTTTTTTACGAGAGTGCCTAGCTGTTGTTAGATAAAAAGAACTTTATTTTGCGTTATGAAGTATTTCCAGTGCCAATTTCGTGGTCTTTGTACACTGCAGGCCCAGGTAGGGACATTTTAAAGAGTTCAAAAAAGACGTTTATGACGCCGGGAGCCAAAACGTTTTTTTTCTTGAAACTCCATATCCGGACACTGCCTGAAAACGTTTTACTTTCTCTTTGTTGGAAAGGGTTATATATTTGGGATGTTCTGGAAATAACAGGGAAGAAGTGAATTCCCACACTACCTGCGTCACATTCTAAACGTAGATAACAAAAACGGTGTCTCTTTTGAAGCAGTTGTGCTGAAGGACCTTTACTAGATATAGAGAGTGAGAATGGTAGGTTGACAATTTCATAAGAATGCGTGGTCTGCACGGGCTGATTTCAGAGAAAGCGTCCACTGGTTTCCTGAGATTTATTAAGCGGCACCGGAAACGCTATAGTGGTTGGTTCTCAAAACTACGGCCACTGGTGAACATGCGGGAACTTCAGCCTGACAAAACCAGCACAATTATAGTTGACTGCCAAGAATCGATGTAAATTTCGTTCAATTCATGCTTTGTTACCAGTGTCGTGTGTATTATAGTATTATGGGTTGTATTTCAAAGCCTAGTAACAAAAACAAAAAAAATGATGGTGCTTAGCCAATGCTTAAGACACTTCCTTTCGGCGCATGAGGGCTTAGGTGCAAACCCAATGGTGCGATGAAACTATTTTTTCCTTCGTCAGTTCAATGCATTCACATCGTACATTTTACCATATTTCCTCCTCACGTTTTGTTATCACCCCGTTTCACTGCCAGCGATTCTCAGCGCCACCACGCCTGCAGTGTTCGGGAAGCTTCAGGACTGCAGTATGTCACGTACTTTGATAAGATTACCCCCACTTCGCGAGCATTGCTGGTTACTCTCGAACTTACATCACTGCTAACGATAACGTCATAGAGAAAGGAAAGGTTAAGAGCGGACACTCCGCAAAATCTGGCTTCAGGAAGTACGTCTCGACTACGTAACCGACTAGTGCTCTCAAGAAACGCTAGAGGACGCAAGTGCAAAAACACGAAAAGTTATCACAAATCCAACAACATGTCTTTTTTTTTACCAAATATTAGTACGCCCATATTTGGCATGTTCTTTATACACAAAAACAATTCACCACTCCTTACGTGGAAATTTTGGTTAAGCTTCACTTCAATAAACAGCATCTACGATTCGTGCCGATTCGAGTACCCGCCATGCCAGCATGCAGCAAGCCCAGGCACGACAACAGGAAGGTTTCGTCGCCGTCGGATGCTTCGGCGTTTTCAATTGTGAGACAGCAGGTGAGGCAAGTTTTCAAGTGAAGCTTTTTGAATGACATGTTGCTGGACTAGTTGAGTCATTGATTTAGAGAAAAAGTCACAACTGCGCGAATTAGAAGGAACATAAACACGCCCACATACGTTGCGTGTCGTGTGGGGTGTGTTTCTATGTTTCTCACGCAGTGTCTTAGTCACGCAGCTGTAACCTTTTTCTGAAGCTTCTGACGATGGTCAGGTTCGCAAAAAACAAAAAAAAACTGTTTGTAGCTGTAGGCGGCGGCAAGACGTGAACATTGTGCAACATATGCAGTATCGCAAAGCATTTCTGTGTGATGCTTCTTTCAATTTGTGCTTTTTATACGCTCAGCTTACACTTTGTCGCGAAATAAAAACAATGTCGGTACTCTGTCTCCTGTCTTTTTGATTAGTATACAGGCAAATACCGCTTGTTCAAAAAAAAACAAGCACAAACAAGCGCGACGAATAAAGCTGTAGTGAACTATGATTGCCTGCATCTTTTTCTCTTATAACTTAGTTGAAAAAAAATATGCCGTGACCTTATTCGCAAGTACAATTTTGAGCTTGACAAAATAGGATATCGCTAAATCAAAACGGCAAATAATAGTCTTTCCATTTGGGCGGAGAAAAGTGGTCTGAAATCACTAACTTTTGCCATAGCCACACGTCGATTGTGGACAGTAATTCAAAATTCCCGCCAGTGAAACTGAAACAGAAACCGCAGGCCAGCTGTTCTAGCCAACCACCAAGTGTGCTAGGGTCGAATGAACCACCAGGGTCAGTACTGTACGCTTGTTTCGAGCTAAAGTGTCTTCACATAAGTTGGCTCCCCATTGTGCATGGTCGCAACCAGCGAAAAAAGTTACGGCCCTCATCACCGCCGATAAACCTCAACTTTTGCCTGGCGTCACACTTGTCACGTGGGCATGTTGTACGTTTGTTACACAAACAATGGTGAAAATGTATAGCTTGGAATTAACCAAGCGGGTGGGCCAATCGCCTGCTAATTTCGCAAAGCTAATTCTGCCGGCAACCTAACCCATAGTAAATAATGCAGTCTTGTCTAAGTCCTACCCCCCCCCCCCCCCCTCTTTTCCATCAAGGTAAGACCATTTGTCGAAAAAACTCGGATAACATGCAGTGTTTAATATTCATCTCTTGAAGCATTCATCTTCTACTTTGTTTGGATTTCCATCTTGTGAGCATGTGACATTTGTCGTTCCAATGCCCAGCAAACTATTTTATGAATGAGTCGCAGATCAACGCTCTGGGCCCCATCACGGTTGAGTCAAGGCAGCAGCGAAACACTCAACTGGCCGAGCGTCAGCGAACGCTACGTAAGAAAACGTAACACACAATGTTCGTTTTATTTTTATGTATTGCAGTAAGCTCACAATTTAGAATAAATGGTGTAAACAAACACAACAGCACAAATCCCATGACAAAGAATCTGTTTGGAAACCTACACGTGTAGTCAGGTCAGATATGAAAGCTAGATGAGAACTCTCACTTTACTGGGCAACGACGGCATGTGGTAGTACTGTGGAATAGAATGAACATATTACAGGTTGCTACAACCTTTCAATATCTAAGCAATCATATGCCTTATCCAAAGAAAGGAAAAATTATTGAAATGGTAGATGCCAAAAAGTACTTGGTAGACGTGGAGCAATGAGATACATTGTACAACTGCAATTGTGCAGAGCAGTATATAATAAATTAAACACATTCTGAATATTTCTGAAAATCAGGATATCTCACTAATAATGGCATCAAATACAACTTCACTCTCTACTAGACTGACTTATACAAGTCAGCGACATTTCTTCTTCAAAGGCGATTGCACACAAATTAGCATTAATGGGCCTGAACACCGGCTGTCAACAACCGGTCACTTTTCCTTTCGAGGACGTCACAAAGTTCATAAGCAGGACTAATTCGTTAGCCACAGGCAACCATGCTTCTATTATCTAAGTGAGGCTGAGACGATCTTCTCAAGTTGTACTCGGCTACATATTGATTAAGAGGGCTAAGAAAATGTATTCGCCGCGCTTATCTCTATTACACAAACAATGGTGAACATCTATAGCTTGGAATTAACCAAGCGGTTGGGCCAATTGCCTGCTAATTTCGCAAAGCTACTTCTGCCGGCAACCTAATGCATAGTAAATACTAGCCAGCAAAAAAAACCAGAAAAACACGCCCCCTTCAGGACAACGAAAGGGCACTAAGTAACACGTACTTTTGATCCTCTGGTTGACAGTTAACAGTCTACAACTTCCCCCAAAAAAACTTCCCCAAAAAAAACAAAAAAACCCTAAAAGATTCACAGCATATCCACTGAGTGGATGAGTGGGACGAAGCGTTCGTCCGTCCGTAAACTTTATCCGAAATCTTGGGCTATATCACTAACGCCATCTAGTGATGTTATTTCCAAGGACATACACACAGCGCTTTTAGTGAGCAATTCTTAAAACCAACTAGAAGTCACTACTACTGCAACGTACTACTGCAAAGGATACGACCCACACCATGGAGAGCTTCGCCCCCTAAAATCACAAAAGCAGTGCTGAGGCAATAACCACCCTATCGTGCTTATTGTCCTCAGGCCCGTTAATTTTGTTTCTACAAAAGCATACAGAGGAACAATGTAACAGACTAAATAAAAAGGGGCAAGCATTACGTGTCATACATGTCGAAACAGACTGCCATCAAAGTGGAAGTTTTTTTTTCTTTTTGTCATGATTATGGCCTGTTTGTCATGATTATTATGATTCGTTTGTCATGATTATGACCCGCCCCCACGTACCCTCCTGTCGCATAGTACTCTTTTTGGCGTATTGATGCTTTTACATGTTTACTGGCACGGTGAGGCAAGACCAAAGCATGAAAAGCGCACTGCCGAACTGGAAACTCAATACCAGCAGAAACAGGCTGAAGGATGTAACTACCAGTTACATCCTTCCAGTTACATCCTACCAGTTACATCCTCAAGTCTAACTCGATCACATGGTTATGGTGACCAAGTCTAACTTGGTCACCATAACCAGGCAACCAAGTTGTGGTTAGGAGTAGCTTTTACGAAGGCGTACTCCTTTCGCATAGGAATGGCGGATAGCTCCCGATGTGAATCGTGCGACACTGACGAGACAATAGAACATTTACTGTGTTCATGTGAACGTTTTGCGAGCGAACGCTACTTGCTACGCGAAACGTTAGCGAGACTAGACAGTAGACTTTTCTCCGAAGAGAAGATCCTTGGTTCATGGCTGTACACATCGCAGGCCAGCAAAGCGACGCGGGCATTGCTAAGTTTTTTGAAGACGACCGGACTACGCGACTGCTTATAAGCGTGCAATGGACAAGGTCACATTTACACACACGTTGCCCTTCACTTCTCTCTCTCTTCTCCTTTCATCCCCTCACCCCTTCCCCCAGTGCAGGGTAGCAAACCG
This sequence comes from Rhipicephalus microplus, assembly GCF_043290135.1. Classification (NCBI taxonomy): domain Eukaryota; kingdom Metazoa; phylum Arthropoda; class Arachnida; order Ixodida; family Ixodidae; genus Rhipicephalus; species Rhipicephalus microplus. Next base: position 123,251,978 of record NC_134704.1, read on the forward strand.
GACGTGCGTCTGGTTTACCTCCCGCCTTTCATTTCTTCCCTTCCTCCTACCCTCCTCCTCCTAGACTTGTGCACGATTCAGACTTAAGCATGAACTAAAATGAAGTCTACTAAAAGACTACTAAAATGAAGGAAAGAAGGAAATTTTGAGGGCTTGTTGCTTTGTTTGGAACAACGGTAATTAAAATGGAAACCCACAGATCAAGTAACCAGGCAAGTTAATAGAGACCTTTTTAAAGCGTATATCGTAAATTGTAATGGAGGTGTGAAGAAATTAAAGTGGGCGAAAAGACAATTTACCGTCGGCCGTGACCGAGCCTGTAAGCTTCGGATTACGCATCCGATGCTCTTATCATTTTCGCTACGGCAGCGGTCGTCACCCCGCCCACTTTATGGGGTATTTATGTACATGCGAACCCCGGAAGTATTAGCGCTGCTCGCAGCCATGACGGCGAGTGATTGATTGATTTGTGGGGTTTAACGTCCCAAAACCACTATTTGATTATGAGAGACGCTGTAGTGGAGGGCTCCGGAAATTTCGACCACCTGAGGTTCTTTAACGTGCACCCAAATCTGAGCACACGGGCCTACAACAATCATGACGGCGAGTGTGGAACACTTCCTTTGCAAGCTGGCGTCAAGTTACACGTAACTTTTTAACGAGAACACAAGTGAACAATTTGCTGCAATTACGGGCTGGTTTTCACTAGCATCTACTCAAACATGCTTGTGCTTCAACTAATGAGCAATCGCCATTTGAAGTTCTCAGTGAGTTACATTAGAATTCTCGGTAAAGTACAACTATCTGCAATACAACGGGACCTTTTTGTGGGAAGCAAGTCCTCAACTATCATGCAGTGTTCCCCTATTTAAACTTTCGAGGCAGCTGACTGTTTTATGGTATCCTGGTCATCTGAGTGCATGAACGCATAAATTGGGTTGTCATCAAGGGAAACTGTGTGCAGTGTACCTCACTCGTTCGTAACTTTCTGCTTTCTTGTCCTGGTCTTGAGATATTTCTAGCAATAAGTTGACGGCTCCTAGCCAAAATCCCGTCGAAACACATCTATATGTCACTCAGTAACCATGATACCGAAAAGAACAGCAACACTCTTAGCATACATAATTCAGACCATCCCCTCACCGTGCTGAGTCAAATGAACGATGAAGTTGCGCCACCTTGATCAGCTGTCAGCAAATCATGAACCGTCGTGTTCCCGTAGTTGCCGCTTTTTTTGTCTTCTTTCCCCACGCAGTTTTCATAATAACACATAAACGAGTCATCTCCCTGAGCGAAGGGACACGGTAATTAGGCACTTCAAGAAGTGTAATATGAACATACATAAGTTTAACTAAATGTGTCGGGCCCCTTTAACGCTTCGGTATGCATACCAGGTTGTCAAATCAGTTTCAGGTAACCCACTCTAATTTCTTATATGATCTGTAACTCTACCACAGTTATTGATAATCATAGCTACCTCACCGAAACACACTACAATCGACTCGCTCTGATAAAAGCAAAAGTATTTCTACCTTAAGTTGGAGAACCAACACTTTTTCTATACTCTTTATTTCCTGAAACAATAGGAAATTCGAAAATATAACAGACGATCTACTTAGTATTTATCACCGATAATTGTCAATTGTTTCTTATGTTGTGAAATCGCTCTTGAAATAAGTGTTTGTAGTGCGTATCTTGAAAATGCGCTTCTTCGAGACACACTTCTGCTTCTTTTGATAATGTTATGGTGATATTTGTAAGTGTATATATTTTCCACGCATTCTCTTCTACTGGTTATGTTTTGCTACTCCCCCCCCCCCCGTCCCAATGTAATGCTTCTATGGCGATGTGAGTACTTTGTAAATAAACTAATTGGCGATGTGAGTACTTTGTAAATAAACGAATAAATAAATTATAAAAGTAAAAATTGCCAGATCTCACGTATGGTGGGAATATACGATATGCGAAACAGGAGTGAGGAAGCTTGATAAGTCACTTTAAAATCACCACAACATTACGAGGCGGACGCAATTATGCCGTACGTGACTTCTGTGTGATGATTATTATGTTTCGACGTGTCATTTACCTGCATCGTCTATTCACATCCCGTCATACCAAACTTGGTATATGTGTAGCTAGCAAAACGGCCGCGAGCACGTATGAGCATAGCATGTAGTCGATTTCTACATGACACGCATGTCATGATTATCATGTTTGGACGTGTCACTTACCTTCGTCGTCCATCCACGTCACGTAATACCAAATTTAGTATACGTGAAGCTAGTAAAACAGCCGCGAGGGCATCACGAGCGTGGTATGTTGCCATGTTTTTACCTGACACGCATGTCATGATTAACATGTTTGCACCAGTCATATACCTTCGTCATCCATTCGCGTGCCGTAATACTCAAATTGGCACATGTGAAGCTAGCGAAACGACCACGAGCGCACCTGAGCGTATCGCGTGTAGTCATGACTTACATGACATGCATGTCATGATTCTCTCGTTCGGGCCTGTCATTTATGTTCGCCATGCTGTCGTGTCATACCATACCATTTTTGCAATATTTTATGTGAACGAAACCACCTCAAGAGCTGCAAAACTATGAATGTAAATCATGACATTCATGACGTACATGTTCCTATTTTCATGATAGGATTAGTGACTTATGCTCGTCATGCAGTCATGTTACGCCATACCATTTGGTATAGACCCCGTCATCTAAACGGCCAGGAGAGCTAAATGTCGTAGACATAGATAGATAGATAGATAGATAGATAGATAGATAGATAGATAGATAGATAGATAGATAGATAGATAGATAGATAGATAGATAGATAGATAGATAGATAGATAGATAGATAGATAGATAGATAGATAGATAGATAGATAGATAGATAGATAGATAGATAGATAGATAGATAGATAGATAGATAGATAGATAGATAGATAGATAGATAGATAGATAGATAGATAGATAGATAGATAGATAGATAGATAGATAGATAGATAGATAGATAGATAGATAGATAGATAGATAGATAGATAGATAGATAGATAGATAGATAGATAGATAGATAGATAGATACGGATGGATGGATGGATGGATGGATGGATGGATGGATGGATGGATGGATGGATGGATGGATGGATGGATGGAACATCCACTAAGCAGCTCAGGTTGCACCTGGAAAACAATGTGCAGAGTTCATTTCATGGCGCCCCGAACAAGAGACCCCTGAGATGCCAACGTAGCGTATATATCCAACCGAAAGAGCGCTCGCGCACAGAAGGTTCAAAGGAAATTGAAGTACGTAGATCTAGTTACACGTTCAAAAACGATCACGTGAGAAATGCTACGCAATGCAAAACCCACTCTCGGCCGCTACCCGCAAGCTGTGCCTCGTTGGAACCTAAAGGCAAATACAATACCGTTGCTTAGCACTGCACAGTGTAAATTTATTATAAATTGAGTTTGACACGCCGCAAGTAAGCTTAGTTTTATTTCTTCGACACCGCGCAAAGTAAAATTAGCAGGTGCAGTGTGCGATGATCACGCTAGAGATGTGCACGGGCTCGGGCTTTCACGTTGTATTATCGTGCCGGGCTCGGGCCTGATGGAAACCCCAAATCAAGTAAAAAATATAGATGATATGACAGAATTCTCGTTGTTCATATGTGTGCTTTCTTTGGAGAGAAACCGGGATGTGGTTAGCGAGCACTTTCGTACTGAATCACTGAGCGCGTGCTCCGAATCAGAACTTCTTGAGTTTTGGAAAAGGAAAGAAAAAAACTATCCGAAACTTGCCAAACTTGCAAGAAAGATCTTGACGATTCCATGGCTACAAGCGCCAGCAGCCAGCGAAACTTCATTGGTGCAGGATACGTAATACAGGAACGACGCACTAGATTGAAGCCTGAATTGATGGAAAATCTTTTGTTTCTGTATGATAATTTGGGAATGGTTTCGCACTCAGACTCGACTTATATCAACCATTGAAAAAAGAAGAGCTACTAGGATGAACGGCATGCTTCTTTCTTAATGAATGCATTTTTATTTATTTTTTCTCTTACCATGTGCTGTATTGCGTTGTTCAGCAAGTCCGGCCAGGTCGTGCCGGGCAGGGCCTTGGTATGAGACCCCGGGCCGGTCTGGGCAGCCCGTCCTCTATACATCATTGGGCCGGGCTAGCCCGCCTCCGGCAAGCCTCGGGCGTGGGTCGGGCCATGCCACAAAATTGCGGCCCGTGCACATCTCTAGGTCACACCATGGTGTCCTTGACCTTCCAATGAACAGATTTGTTTCCCAAAGCTAAACGGGTGGTTTTTAGGGAATGTCCGTGTAGTGAACGAGTGACGTGCCTCACACTCACGAGTAGCGGTTGCATACTCCCCTTTTTATTCCACGTTCCATAAATATATACAATCACAAGGACCCAGTGTTTCCAACTCAAACACAGAAACCGAAACTACAGGTACTATATACAGGATACAACATTTTCCCTCCCTCATTTATTTTTTTTTATTTTGGGAAGGTTTTAGTACGTTAGTATAGGTTAATCGCGCACAGTTTATATGTGGAACGAGAAATACACAACAAGAAATGCACATCAATATATAGACACAAAATTATCTATACACATGCCAATAATATTGAATACATTAGGTAGCAGGTGCACCAACTAAGGAATATTTACACATTCACACTTTATAACCATATCTGTCCGGTCACCGTCTCTCTCGGTGCGGCTGAATGCGACGACCAGGTGGGCACGACACCACAGGTTCTTCTGTGGTGTTCACGGGCGGGCGTGAAACAGTTTCTGAAGCAGGAAACTGTCCGGCGGCTGGTCTCGTTCGGCGGCTGGCGAGCGGGAATCGTAGTCTGCACTAGGCACAGGTTTCGCTGCGGGAGCACTTGCCTCGGCGGACGCTGGCTGCCATGTTGCAGCGAGAAGCATTGCGTCAACGGGATTGTGATGGAACGAATATTGCCACGTTCCATTTCTCAAGTTTTCGTTATCGTCCCAAAACACCACACGATTCTCAGCGCAAACCGCGCCTGCAGTTTTCCAGAAGGTTCCGGACTGTAGTAGATCATTTCGATAAGATCACGCCCACTGTGCGAACGGTACAGATTGTTCTGGAACCTACGCCACCGCCAGCTATATCGCTAGAACATTCGACGGCAAGAGTATAAATGCCGACGCGCTTCGCCGCTTGTCAGTTGTTGATCGAAGGCCGACGCTCCCTTCGCCGCTATCAGTCTGAGACTGCTATCTGTGCGAGACTGCTGCTGTAATTGGACTTTCTGTTTACCGGCCACAGGTTCGCCCAAATAAACAGTTACATTCCAACAAGAAGTGTCCTGTCTTCGGCCACGTCACGACCCCGTGACATTTGGTGGAGGTGCTGCTTCGTTCATGTACCGGACGCCCCCGTCAAGCCGTGAACCCAGCCCACGTCGCGGAGAAGACACCGACGCCAACCAGGAGCAGCGAACAAGCCGCCGACAGCAAGGGCTACCACCGGAGTACGGGCTTCTACACGACAAGCCGCGGAAGACCAAGGCCATGACCGCGACTGCAGCGACAATGACAACCGCAGCGTCCCAGCCCACTATGGTCATGCATCAACCCAGGGAACCACCAATTTTCCATGAGTCATCGTTCGAAGACCCGGAGTCCTGGCTAGAGACATACGACCGTGTGGCCGCCCTCAACCACTGGGACCATGACGAAAAGCTGCGTCGTGTGTTCTTCTATTTAGAAGACACCGCAAGGACCTGGCTCGAAAATCGGGAGTCCACGCTCCGAACGTGGGATGTTTTCTGCGGCGCATTCCTGCAAACGTTCGCGAGCGTTGCTCGAAAAGAGAGGGCCGCTGCTTTATTAGAGACCCGGGTTCAGCTACCAAATGAAAATGTCGCCATTTTCACAGAAGAAATGACCCGACTATTCCGTCACGCTGACCCAGACATGCCTGAGGAGAAAAAAGTTCGTTTCCTCATGCGAGGGGTCAAACAGGAGCTCTTCGCGGGGCTGATGAGAAACCCACCGAAAACCGTCCAAGAATTTGTAGCCGAAGCGACCACTATTGAAAAGACCCTGGACATGCGCACCAGACAGTATAATCGTCGCCTGACTGCAGACTGCGCTGCTGCTCAAGCCAGTAACTCCGGAGACCTGCGTGAAACGATCCGAGCGATCGTGCGGGAAGAGCTGCGCAAGCTGTTGCCTTCGGCGCAGCCTCAAGTGGATTCGATCGCCGACATCGTGCGAGAAGAAGTTCAGCAATCGCTTCAAATTCCCCACGCACCGCTGCCCGAGCCGGAAGCTATGAGCTACGCCGCTGCACTGCGCCACAACGCTCCTCCCCGTCCACGCCAAAACGCCGCCCCATCGCACTTCCGTCGACAGACGCCACCGCCGCCACCACCCCCACCGACATCATACCGTTCGCCAGCGGCCCAGCGCAGTGCACCGAGGAAGACTGACGTCTGGCGCACGCCTGACCATCGTCCGCTCTGCTACCACTGCGGCGAGGCCGGACACACATACCGCCGTTGCCAGTACCGACAGATGGGATTGCGTGGCTTCGCCGTCAATGCACTGCGCCCACAGCCAGGAGAACGACCACGTGACATCGCCGACTACCTGACAGGAACTCGGTGGACACCACGAAGCCCTTCGCGTTCGCCGTCGCCCAGCCGCCGCACGTCACCGCACCACCGACAGTACTCTGGCCCAACGCGGGGCCGGTCTCCTAGCCCGTATCCGGGAAACTAAGGGCAGCAACCGGTGGAGGTGCGGTTGCTGTGCGACGAACTACCGAAGATCCTCCGACGACGACGACGACGCCGCGACGGAGCTTTCCGAACACAACGCCAACCAGGCAAAGCCCTGACGGCGAAAGCTCACTTACCGAAGGTGGCCTGACGACGCAACATGGAAGCAGCGGAACAAGCCGACGCAGCCGTGACCCGACGCCACGCCCTAACTGTAATGCGAGACGGCGAATTAGCGACTTCGACGTTCTTATCGACGGCCACAGTGTGACCGCTCTCGTCGATACTGGAGCCGACTATTCTGTCATCAGTGGGTCGTTCGCCGCGAAGTTAAAGAAAGTTAGGACAGCTTGGAAAGGCCCTGAAATCCGCACAGCCGGAGGTCATCTCGTAACGCCTGCAGGAATCTGCACAGCGAGAGTCACCATTAACGGCCGTATTTATCCTACAGACTTCGTAGTCCTACAGCGTTGCTCGAGAGATGTCATCCTTGGCATGGACTTCTTATGCCTCCATGGTGCTGTCATCAACCTAAAAACAAAGTCGATAACGTTATCCACAGAAGAAGCACTACCGCCGCGCACGCCGTCTGGACACCATGCCTTGAATGTGCTGGAAGAACAAGTCACCATTCCGCCTCGCTCAAGCGTCATTATTTCAGTCGGCGCTCCTAAATCACCTGACTTCGAAGGCGTCGTTGAAGGCAGTCAGCATCTGTTGGTCACCCGAAATATTTGCGTCGCAAAAGGAATTACAGAGTTGCGGGGAGGCAAAGCAACGGTTATGCTCACCAATTTCAGCAATGAGTACAAACATGTGAACAAAGGAACAACGGTCGCATACATTGAAGAAATTGTCGAAGCCACCAGTGCTTTCGCCCTCGCCGATTCTGCGGAACCTGCTCAGAGAAACCAAGCCCCTCCCATAGCTTTCGACGTCAATCCCAGACTTCCGAACAATAAGCAAGAACAGCTCAAGGCCCTGCTCCTGCAATACGAAGATTGCTTTTCATCGTCATCGAAAATTCGGCAAACCCCAATCACGAAACATCGCATCATAACCGAAGAAAATGCCAGACCACTCCGTCAGAGTCCGTACAGGGTTTCGACGCGAGAACGTGAGGCCATCAAGAGACAAGTTGATGAAATGCTGCGGGATGATATTATCTAGCCGTCCAAGAGCCCATGAGCATCCCCCGTGGTGTTAGTGAAGAAAAAGGATGGGACCCTACGTTTCTGCGTCGATTATCGCCGCCTGAACAAAATCACAAGAAAGGACGTGTATCCTCTCCCACGAATAGACGACGCACTTGATCGTCTCCATAACGCCAAGTACTTTTCGTCAATGGACCTCAAGACTGGCTATTGGCAAATCGAAGTCGACGAAAGAGACCGAGAGAAGACGGCGTTTATAACCCCGGACGGCCTCTTCGAGTTTAAGGTGATGCCCTTCGGCCTTTGCTCAGCGCCTGCAACTTTTCAACGCGTTATGGATACAGTACTGGCAGGATTGAAGTGGCAGACTTGCCTTGTGTACTTGGACGACGTCGTCGTGTTTTCCTCGAGTTTCGACGAGCATCTTCGGCGCCTTGAAGCGGTACTTCAAGCCATCAAGACTTCCGGACTCACACTGAAGCCAGAAAAGTGCAGATTTGCGTATGAAGAGCTCTTGTTTCTAGGGCACGTTATCAGCAAGTCTGGAGTTCGTCCTGATCCACGGAAAACAGCCGCCATCGCCGAATTCCCGCCGCCCACTGACAAGAAAGCCGTGCGCCGATTTCTGGGCCTGTGCGCCTATTATAGGCGGTTCGTGAAAAACTTCGCCCGCATCGCCGATCCTCTCACTAACCTTACCAAGGCCGACGTGGAGTTCAAGTGGGAAACGCCACAGGAACACGCTTTCCAGGAGCTTAAACATCGCCTCCAGACGCCTCCGTTACTTGCCCATTTCGACGAATTCGCCGAGACAGAAATACATACTGACGCAAGCAGCGTAGGTCTTGGCGCCGTTCTTGTGCAGAGGGCTGACGGACTTGAAAGGGTTATTAGTTACGCCAGCCGATCGCTATCCAAAGCAGAAGCAAATTATTCCACAACAGAAAAGGAGTGCCTCGCCATCATCTGGGCTACGTCGAAATTTCGCCCCTACCTCTACGGCAGGCCCTTCAAAGTTGTGAGCGATCACCACGCCTTGTGTTGGCTAGCCACCTTGAAGGACCCTTCAGGTCGCCTCGCACGATGGAGCCTGAGACTTCAAGAATATGACATTACTGTCATTTACAAGTCCGGCAAAAAACACTCCGACGCCGACTGTCTCTCTCGTGCGCCTGTCGACCAACCGCTACCCGACGACCCGGATGACGACTACTTCTTGGGAACGATCACTACTGACGACTTCGCTGCACGACTCGCTGCACGACAGCGGGCCGACCCGGAACTTAAGGCCCTAATAGAATACCTCGAAGGCAGGACCGCCGAAGTCCCGAAGGTATTCAAGCGCGCACTTGCGTCGTTTTTTCTACGAAACGGTCTTCTACAAAAGAAAAACTTTTCACCGCTTCGGGCTAAGTATCTCCTTGTGGTGCCTTCAGCTCTGCGACCAAAACTCCTGCAGGCCCTGCACGACGATCCGACGGCAGGGCACCTCGGTGTTTCTCGTACGCTCGCGAGGATACAAGAAAGGTACTACTGGGCGCGTCTTACAACCGACGTCACTCATTATGTGAGGACATGCCGGGACTGTCAGCGACGCAAGACACCGCCGACAAGGCAAGCGGGACTTCTGCAGCCAATTGATCCACCTTGCCGACCTTTCCAGCAGATTGGTATGGACCTACTGGGGCCGTTCCCGACGTCGGCTCTCGGAAACAAGTGGATCGTGGTAGCTACCGACTACCTCACCCGCTACGCCGAGACAAAAGCCCTGCCAAAAGGCAGTGCATCCGAGGTAGCTAAGTTCTTCGTCGAAAATATCGTCTTACGTCACGGCGCCCCGGAGGTCCTTATCACCGACAGAGGAACGGCATTCACTGCCGACTTAACTCAAGCGATCTTGGCATACAGCCAAACAAACCACGACAGCGTACCACCCACAGACCAACGGCCTCACCGAGCGGCTTAACAAGACGATCGCCGACATGCTGTCAATGTACGTCGATGTCGAACACAAGACGTGGGACGCCATTCTTCCGTATGTGACCTTCGCATACAACACGGCGGTGCAGGAGACGACGCAGATTTCTCCATACAAATTGGTCTACGGAAGGAGCCCGGCAACGACGCTCGATGCCATGTTACCCAACGTCACCGACGAAGAAAGCCTCGATGTGAGGGAGTACCTTCAACGTGCCGAAGAAGCCCGACAACTTGCGCGTCTCCGCATCAAGAATCAACAGACGACAGACAGCCACCGTTACAACCTTCGACGACGCTTCGTGGAATACCAGCCCGGTGAACGTGTTTGGGTGTGGACGCCGATACGCCGACGTGGACTAAGTGAAAAGCTTCTGCGACGCTACTTCGGACCGTACAGGGTGGTTCGACGTCTCGGCCCACTTGATTACGAGGTTGTCCCCGACAGAATCACGAACTCTCAACAACGCCGATCGCGACCTGAAGTCGTGCATGTCGCGCGCCTCAAGCCGTTTTATGCGCGTTAACAAAGTGAAACAGTGTTTTTTGTATTATTGTTTCATCGTAATTTATTAATTGTACTTTATTGCATTATTATTGTACCTTCATCTTTACTTAAAGCATCGGGACGATGCCTTTTTTCAGAGGGGGTCAATGCCACGTTCCATTTCCCAAGTTTTCGTTATCGTCCCAAAACACCACACGATTCTCAGCGCAAACCACGCCTGCAGTTTTCCAGAAGGTTCCGGACTGTAGTAGATCATTTCGATAAGATCACGCCCACTGTGCGAACGGTACAGATTGTTCTGGAACCTACGCCACCGCCAGCGATATCGCTAGAACATTCGACGGCAAGAGTATAAATGCCGACGCGCTTCGCCGCTTGTCAGTTGTTGATCGAAGGCCGACGCTCCGTTCGCCGCTATCAGTCTGAGACTGCTATCTGTGCGAGACTGCTGCTGTAATTGGACTTTCTGTTTACCGGCCACAGGTTCGCCCAAATAAACAGTTACATTCCAACAAGAAGTGTCCTGTCTTCGGCCACGTCACGACCCCGTGACAATATTCACGCCCTGCAGAATGTTGCTGAAGGCCATTGTCACCAGGGCACCGAGCAGGCACCTTGCACAGCTTTGCCGCGTTCCATGTTTTGCCGTCGTCGAGAATGAAGGATGCTGGGCCACATTGCTCGATGACTGTCCTTGGCTTCGAAAAAGAGATGTCACCTTTGAATGAAACCGGTGGTTTCTTCACCCGCACCATGTCTTCTACTGCCACTGTTGTCGGTTTTCCCGCTCGTCTCCTGTCGGTCTAGGCTTTGCTGTACTCTTGCCTGCGCTTGACACGTTGCCGCAGCCTGGCCAGCTCCTGGTAGGGTGCCTTTGCGAAGGACTTGGCCGATAAGCCGAAGATGTCAAGCTTCGCTCTTGGCAGCCTTCCATGTAAAAGTACCGCAGGGGCCACTCCTGTTGTGGCGTGTGGTGTACACCTGTATGCGGTGAGGTAATCCCGTACAGCAGTTCGCAGTAAACGTTGTTCTAGACGGGCCAGTAGTAGGTAAGTCTTGAACGTGCGGTTGAACCGCTCGATCTGTCCATTTGCCTGCGGGTAATAAATAGATGAGTGCGACAGGCGGATCGCTTGTTCTTGTAGGAAGTTAACAAATTTCTTTGACGTGAATTGAGGCCCATTATCACAGACTATCGCTTCAGGATAGCCTTCCCGTGCAAATACGTTGAGCAGGAACTCGCTCACGGTTCTTGTAGAAATTTCCCTTCAAAACTCTACTTCTGGCCATTTTGAGAAGTAATCTACGAGTGTCAGCACAAATCTGCAATCTGGAGGCGCCCTCGCCAGGGGACCAACGATATCTATTGCAAGTTTCTGCCAAGGTCTCTCTGGTAGCTCGGTAGGTTGCAGTGGGGCAGGCGACGTCTTTGCCGATTTATCTGCTGCTTGACAGATGCTACAATTGTGGACTGCTTCTTTCACGTGACTGTCCATGCGGGGCCACCAAAACTGCTCCCTAAGTCTGGCTTTGGTGCGTCCAATACCCTGGTGAGTTTCATGTGCTGCTGCCACAAGATGAACCACGAAAGGTGATGGAACTACAAGCCTCTCTGCACGCAACAACAATTCGCTCACCACTGACATTTCGTCTGGAACTCTGAAATATGGTTCCAGACCTTCCGGCAAGCCTCTGTGTGACGGCCAAGACCCATTTACAAACACCTTCACCTTTTGAAGAGTGGCGTCAGCAAGAACCGCTTGTTAAAACTGCTACTTGATCAGGCTACTTAGTTGAACCATGTAAACAATTTCCTCCTCAAAAGTCAGCTCTCCATCTGCCATATGAACGGGTAACCGCGAAAGAGCATCGGCTACTCTGTTAGATGAGCCTTTCTGGTACTCCACCGTGAAATTGTAACGTAGTAGCCTTGTGCACCAACGTGCAATTCTAAGTGGGCGTCGGCCTGAGCCCTGCGAAGACAGAAGCGAAAACGAGGGCCTGGTGGTCTGTTCGGAGAGTGAAGCTCCGTCCCCAAAGGTAAGCATGCCAATGCTCGCAAGCCCAAATGCATGCAAGTGCTTCCTTCTCGCCAACTGCGTACTTTCTTTCAGCCGGAGATCGCGTGCGTGGTGCAAAAGCAACAGTACGAAGCTTATTATCGGCGTGCTGCTGAAGGATTGCTCCAAGACCACAATCGGATCCAACAGTGGAAATAATAATTGAAAGCGCAGGATCAATGATGTGCGAAACAAGATCTGACGATAATACCTCCTTTACCGCACGGAAACTGTTATCCAGCTCAACAGACCAGGTGAAGGTTTCGCCTTTCCTAAGAAGAGCCCTCATTGGTTCTACCATCTCGGCCAAGTATGGCACAAACTTGGCGTATTATTCCACCAACCCAAGAAAGGAGCGGAGTTCAGCGGCATTTCTTGGAAGTGGGGCTTCCACAATTGCGTCCACTTTCCCTGACAGTAGTGAAATACCGCAAGGTGTCACCTTGTGGCCCAAGAATTCGAGCTCCTAAACTCCAAACACACATTTGCTGTTGAGCTTCTGACCTGCGTCTTTGATACGCTGCAACACTGCCTCCAAGTTCTTGAGGTGCTCCTCAGCTGATTTACCAAAAATAATTACATCGTCGATGTAAAAGAGGACACCCGCACAATTGCGAAGGATTCGAGACATCATACTCTGGAAAGCAGCAGGTACTGAGGCTAGCCCAAAACAAACGCGTTTGAACCGGTACAGCCCTTCATGTGTTATAAAAGCTGTCAAGTCCCTGCACTCAGGATCCAGCGGAACTTGGTGGCAGGCAGACGCTAAGTCGAGTTTGGAAAAGTTCGTGGCACCCACCAAGGCTTGAAGCAACTCATCCATGTCAGGCAGCGGAAAGCTGTCCGGAACGATGACCTTGTTAGGTTCGCGTAAATCTACACAAAGCCTAATACTTCCATCTTTCTTCTGAATGACTACAATGGAGGACACCCATTCTGACGTATCGATACGTTCAATGATGTCCAAGCTTTCCAGGCGCTGCAGTTCGGAAGACACGCGTGGTCATAACAGGAAAGGAAGCTGGCGAAGTTTGGATGCTACTGGCTGAACACCCGCACGTGTCTTAATCCTGTGAACAAAACCTTTTGCAAGGCACAGCTCATTTGAAAAGAGCGAGCAAAACTTTTGCTGGAGTGCTGACGGCAGCTGCATGGATGGCTCTATTGGACATGTCCGAGCTACTTCGGCGTTCGATACCGTGCTGGTTTGAAAACACTGCAGCTGAGAGCTTTCAATACACAGCTTCAAGGCCTTAATACCATCCAAGCCAACGAGAGAAGTGCCCTGTTCGACGACATAAAATAAAAGTGGTGCACTGCGATTCTCGAAAAAGACCTCAGAAAAAAAGCATTCTCAAACCGAAATTGGTCTTTTCGAATAATTCAGAAGCGTCACACTAGGAACAGGAAGAAGCGCACACCAGATAAATGTTCGTCAAACACCTTGCCTGAAAGAATAGAAACGGAAGAGCCAGAATCGACTAACAGCTTCATAGCGACCTGCCCGATTTGAATGTCAATGTGAATTCCGGATGCAAGAGGCTGTTGAACTACAAGAACCTCGACGGTTTCATCCTGCAACGGGCTATGTACTGAAACCTCGTGGACAGCTGCTTGCGACCGCTTCTGGTTGCAAACGTTTTCAAAATGTCCGATACGGCCACAAAAGAAGCATTTTTTTTTCCTTTAGCTGGGCAGCGTTTCCAAGAAGCGGCAAGCTCTGTTAGCGCGGTCACGTATTCGTGAATAGACTCGCCTGGGAACTGAATTCGACGGTGAAATCGGTGGCACTCGACGACCAGGTTGCAGGTGGCATCGAAGTGCTTAGCCAGTGCCGCTACCGCGGAGTCATACACGTCGGGCGTAGCTCCGGTCCCTTCCTCCTCAGTCTTTTCGGCCACCTGCAAAATAGACATAGTATTGAAGATACGTTGACCTTCGGGTCCCAAAAAATGTAGTAGAAGAGCCTTGCGTCGCTCTGGGGAAAACTCTGAAGCACCGGACGCCAGCAGATAGACCTTGAACATGTCGCGCCATCGGAACCATGGCTGCACGGGACGACCCGGTGTCGGAAGGAACGGATCCGGTGGGGCGATGCCAGCGAAAGCCATCTGGGGGCGTGGATGGTTATCCCCCGGCAACTATCTCAGACGGGGTTCAAACACTTGTCGCCATTGTAGTGAACGAGTGACGTGCCTCGCACTCCCGGGTAGCGGTTGCATACTCTCCTTTTTATTCGATGTTTCACAAATATGTACAATCACAAAAACCCAGTGTTGTCAACTCAAACACAGGAACCGAAACTACAGGTACTATATAGAGGATACAACAGTCCGTAATTACTTTTAACTTATCTGCCAAAGACTAGCCCAAGTGAAACTCGCTGGTACCGGTGAGGTATAATACGTGAAAAGAGACACTGAGAAGAAGAGATTACCAGCCAGATCTGCAACACCACCAACACTGTCACTATCAGCGCTTTTGGGTTATATTTAGTGCACGTCTGGCGAGGGCGATTTCTTTATCTTTCTTGCCCGTTCTCCGTAAACTTCTCCAGACATTGTTATACGAAGAGGCCCTGTTCAGTTCCACATGATGTTGACTCTTTCTCACTGCGTACTTCCTCGAAATACCTTTCTCAACTTTCTGGAGTCGGGTAGGGGGAAGAGGGCGACACGAGTGATGTCACCTATGCATGCCACCGCCCCCCCCCCCTCCTGTTTCGTAAATTATTGGAGTGTAGAAGGAGAGCGCTTGCAACGTGTATTTCTGCAAGCGGCATTTTTTACTATGTACACAGTTACGTCTCCAGTCTGACAGCTTACAATAACAAGAAAGGAAAAATTATGCACTCATGGTGATTGCTATGGCATGAACTGACGACTAGGGCAGGTAGGGAAACAAGAACGGGCGCTGCCATAACAACTAGCCCACGCCACTACCCTTCTAAGCTATAATGCGCTTGCGTAGTTTTCGTGCCATTCGCGGTCATCCGCTGGGGCGTCTTCGGACAGACTGAGCTTAACGGGTGCCCACGACTTGAGGTAGCAGCTGGTGCAGTAGATGACCGGGTATCGGTGGTCGAAGCTGTGCGACTTTCAGCGTCGCTGGCCTTTCATCGTGGTGTCAGCCTTCTCCTTGATGGTCACTTGCGTCTTGCATTTATTCAGACAGAAGAAGGAGCGACGAACACCGGGACACAGCCTGCTCTGCCACTGCGGAAATTTCCCTTTCAGCGGCAACATCGCTGCGTGAATCGGGGAAAATGGTTCACGTGTCATGACGAATGCATAGGGTCACAGGTCGGCAGAAATTGTGCATCTCGCTCAAACTCACTCGCGAAACATATCTGGCGCTCTGGACTCACTCGAACCGAGACTCACCAACACTTTCCTGAGCCCGGCACACTCGGACTCAGGCTCACCAAGTTATTACTCACCCGGACTCACTCATACTAAGGCTCACAGCTCGATCTGAGTGAGTTTGAGTGAGTTGACTCGTGAGTAAAATCACCGACCTATGCATTCTACTGAAGACTAAACTTACGTTGAAAAAGGACAACGTCATTTTGCGCAGCTATCAAATACGTTTAAAAATCGGGAGCACAGGGTGTCTCACTTCAAGGCTCCAAGGCAAGTCCGCTGGCCGAAACATCGGCACGAGCGACCCTCCGTGTTCACCAATTGTTCTTCGCTTCAACCTTCACTCTTCCCCTGAACTTCTGCTTTTTTTGTCGGAATTTCAAGAGTTCAGACTTTGTTATTGAAAGCGCATTAAAGACAAGATTTTTGCAATACATAGACAATAGTATTTTTGATTCATGGAAGGAGCCTTTTTTTATTTTTGCAATATTGATCTCTCAGCCCTGTGTGTAGTGGCATGAGAAGAACGAGGTCACGTGACACTGAATTCACACATTCGTTTCCATGCATATGGCTCTATATTGTTGCACGGCGTTAATTTACTTGGTAATGGTTCAAAAGGGCAAGGTTATCTGTCAAAAATAGTTTCAACTAGACGCACGTGTAAAATAGTCTTCGATGCCTTGTTTTTCTAGCTGTTGACTAATAGTCACAGTATATTTACAAGAGCTACCTTTAGTGATCAATCAATTGTGTTAAATAGCACTACTGTCTCATCGCAAATCTATTCTCATTTTGTTCGTTATTTACAGAACGCCGTGTGTCAAAATTGTTAATTGAGTACTGCCGTTTTTAAGGAGGCGCAACCTTGTTAAGGAAACGAGCACGCCCTCTTTGCATCAATGAGTCTTTCCATCGGACACAGGCCCGACGAAGAGAGTTGCTCTTTGACATGGGTGATGTCCTTAGGGTGCAAAATGTCAAACCAGCTTTGTCCGAGAAGATGCCTGAGGAGATCTCCCTGGAGATACCGAAAAAAGGGATGAAAAATGAACCTTGACGATGTTGAATGCGTAAATCGACATAACACATCATCATGCATAGTAAGCACTTTGCCTTAAAATGACGGCGAGGATTCGTTACCGTTGGGTGACATGAAATTGTATGTATATTAAAGTGTTTTTCTTTTTGGTTTTGGTCATTCGTAAGGACTTGCTCGTTTACCTTTCTTTTTACAGCCCTAGTAACGCCTGCTACGGTATAGTGAAACTATACTCCTAACCCACATACGCGCGCGCAGACACAGTCACTGTTACCTTGATTAGCTCGTTTCGGGGAAAAGTCAAAATCTTTCAGTACTTCAAGTGAGCACCCCCTGAGCCAAAGCTTGTATTAGCGTGGCACATATAAAAAAACGAAAAGACGACATATACGTCAAGAAATGTAGGCGCTAAACGCAAACTTGTGCCGCCAAGTGCGCCTCTACTGGCACGTTCTGTTCACAAGTTTACGTTTGATTGACTTGTGGGGTTTAACCTTTCAAAACCACCGTATGGTTGTGAGAGACGCCGTAGTGGTAGACTGCGGAAATTTCGACCACCTGGGGTTCTTTAACGTGCACCCAAATCTGAGCACACGGACCTACAGCATTTCCGCCTCCATCGGAAATGCAGCAGCCACAGCCGGGATTCGATCCCGCGACCTGCGGGTCAGCAGCCGAGTACCTTAGCCACTAGACCACCGCGGCGGGGCCACAAGTTTACGTTTAGCGCCTACCTTTCTTGACGTCTGTGTCGTCTTTTCCTTTTTTTTTCCCTATGTGCCACGCTGATACAAGCTATCTCCATGGGAAACCAACTCGTCCAAGCCACACGACTTTTGAGCCAAGATTCGCCTTGCGACCACTTGGGTGAAGCGTGAGGGTTGGGTTGGTTTTACTCTGACGGGAAGGGGGTGATTTTCATTGGAGAGTTGTGACACTTTATTACCTAATTCCTGAGGACAACAACATCTATAATATTTCATCATATTTTTGTCCCCTTTACTATTCATAATTATTCCTTTCTTCCTATTTAATCCACGCAACATGATTGTGCTCATACATCTATTTCTTACATTTCATCTTTTATCCTTTCTATTATTTCCCCTTTCCCCAATTCCAAGTGTAGGGTAGCCAACCGAGCCAAAGCTTGGTTAACCTCCCTGCATTTCTTCTCTAGTTCTCTCTTTCTTTTCTTTCTCTATCCTATCACTTTGAGCAGATTTGCAGACGGCAGAATATTACTTAAACTTCCCATTGTTTTCACAACGGTACCACCTTACATTCTTTTCTTCCTCTTTCAGTTACATGTTCCAAACTCGAACTCGGAAACATTGGTCGCTGCAGCTCTTGTGGGCCATTTTTACCACATTTTTATGAAAAGAAGATAAGTGAACTGCTGCACTATTTTCGTTTTTTTTTTCCACGCAAAGGTATTTCATGCCGAGGTCAACCACGGCTCCACGACGTATTTCTGTCACGAATATGACGTTGTGAAATATTTACACAAAAATTGCAAAAAAACGAGAAGAAAAAGTACCGCAGTGGGGCGCCGAACCAGCAACCTCGCGCTCCACAGCACGTTTTAGTAATCAGTAGCGATACGGCAGGACGGGCGCACGTTGGGCGGGCGCGCTCCAAAGGTTGTCGTGCCATGCCAACCCGTGCTTCGCTGTGCATGTGCGAGCCGGCTCCGAGGCGCACGCCCATGAAGGCTCGCTAACACCTCCACATATCGTGGTTGGTGTGGCCAAAGTACGTTAGATGTTCTTTAGCCCGGTGGCTCACTCGCGCACACGCTTATCTCGGACTTAGGGTGCTTTGTATCTCTTGCGTTTCCTCCTTAAGTTTGCTTTGAAGTTACAGCGGTTGAAGAGAGCACCACAATTAGATCACTACCACGGCCGTGTTTACGAAAGAAGCGAGCTGCTCACACCAAGTAAAAACTGTGACACAGTTGTTTGAGTTCTTCCTCTATAAATTCAATTCGTGAGTGCGTTCTGCTTGAGGTACGCGTTGCAAATGTCGGGCTGTTTGCCGTTCTTTGCGTAACACTGCAATTGGTTACTGCAGCATTCATTCCTTCGCCCTTGTGAAGAAACAACGCACAATGAATGCTCAACTACCTCGGCGAGGACGCGTTCAACTTTTGTGCTATGATGATTCCTAAAAAGAAGGATCGTCTTTTATGCGGAAAACAAGATGCGTGTGAGAGAACACCGCGGTACTTTCTCCCTCACCTGAGTGTAGTTGAGCATCTGTTGCACCGACTCTGGCATAAACAGGATGCGACCGTGGTCAGAGCTCACAATGAACAGAAAACCATCAACAACCTGCAAAAAACAATTCATCAGAAGTACCTTAGGTAACAGCGTTTTAAGTCTGACTGTCATTCTTTATATTACATGTTCTTCAATGCCTCACTGAAAGAGTTTTGTTAAAGCAATGCCTCCTCTATTTTATCAATGCTAGCCAGATGCGCTCGATCCAGCTGTTCACCACCCTCTCCTCTAGCATTTTTGTTATCTCTCCTATCACCTAGTTTTCGCCTGTGCTTTGCGGTCATGGGGACGAGAGCCCTTCATGCGCAGTGCGTCACGACGGGAATAACATTAATCTTTTTTTTTGCTCAGTTGTGTACAGATCCGTGGGGCGGCGTCTTGCATTCCTCCTCATTACTATATCCAGCATTTGGTCACGCTGGCTTTGTAAGTGATACGGTGTTTGAGATAGCGTGTCGCCATTCGTGGCGCTATGCGGGCCACCAATGGAAACGCGTTACGGTGCCGCCGCTGCCTAACTAGAGCTGTGAGGTAGCAGTGGCATTGCTTCCAGCCACAAAGAATGAGCATGAAGGAACAAATCTAACAGACGTATGATATTGGAGAGGGACACACGTCTATCGTGTTTCCATGAAAAATCGTTCGGAAGGACCAATGATGCACGCAGCCCTACCCCTCCTGTGGCATCGCATCACGACCACTTTCTGAACTAAGGGGGACCGACGGCTTTCGTTGAAGAGCGCGCGTTTGCACTGGCATTGAATGAAATAAAGGATTCGTTTTTTTAAGGTCATTGTAGGAAACCCTCATGTCACATTAGCTATGGCTTATGAACTTCAATTTTTCACGATAAGCTTTCGCGAACAGGGAATGTTCCACAGCGTGGTTATCATCTGATAAACGTTTTTGCGGTTCTTGCTGCAAAAGCTTATCCGCGCGGGAGTACAAACGAATGCGCGACGTGGCACCAAACAATGCCCGCTAAAGACAGCCTCAGAGTAGCTACAGTAAATTGGACGAGAGATTTCTAGTACATTGCTATCTTGATCGCAAGTGAAAATAAGCTTTATGCGTAACTTCTAACGTGAGTTACATGAAGGTTATTTAAGGGAATAAACTTTCAGAATGAAAGTTACGCTATAACTTACCTGTAGGACAACGTTTTTGACGTCCTCGTCCGACAACCATGGGAGCTTGTCCTTCTGTGTACGAATTTTCGGAACCGGCATGATCGAAGACAAATGAATGGTATGAACTGAATACGACCACCCAACATAAACATCAGTAATGATCTTAGGCATATAAGATTCATGAGTCGAATAATGAGATTGATTGGCGAACTGATATTGGTAATGCGCGCAAGCACTGCGAAGTATCGCAGCACAATGAACAATCACTGAACGAATACATGGCATCGTTTTCTGTGAAATCATAAGTGATTAACAGTGCAGTAAATATCCAGCTAAGTTTCTGTAAAGCACACGAATTCGAAGGAAGATTGTACGTCGACCCCAGTGATTGTGACGAGCATGTTCTAGGTATGATCTTGATGAGCTGCACGATCATGTGGAGTATACGGTCAACTTGTCCAGCTTCCGGGACATGGCCTTGCACATGGGCACCAGGGAGGCCATCGCGCTGATCTACATGTTCACCTTGTTCCGGCGTCGCTTCTCGATCTCGCTGTGATTCTGCTTGCAAATCCAGCTTCAACCGTAACACATAGAGCAACGCTTTTACCGCGGTGACGCCTTTAGGACGCCTATCCATCATCGTGCTTTGGCATAAAGAAATAAAAAAAAACGTTATAGGTGTCACTTACTTCGAAATTGGCATAAAATGCAGGCACACATGCTCTTTCAATGCACACCAAAAGCAAAAGTCATTGAATTTCGCTAGCTCGCACAAACAAAAAACAATTGGCTACGTGCCGTGCATATCCTATAGACGTATCAGGCGGGAGGGGGGAGGGCAAAGGGGGCAGGAGCCTTTCACTGTAAAGCGAGCCCCTCTCCCCCCTTTCGACTGTGCTCACTATTGGCTGCACGCTGAGAAAACTAACTGAGGCGAAGTTTTCCTTCACCATAGTAATCGCTCAATTATATTGTTCCGAGGAAATGAAAATATTACGAGGGAACGCTACAATATAGAGCAATTTTTCCACCCTTTTTGCTGTGGCGATTTTTAATAGGCTTTTTTGCAGTACGGGCTGCCTATTCGGCGCTTTTGTACTGTAGCATATTGCAGAGCACGCTAGTGCTGAACAGGGGACCCATAGCATTACATCACTTGTTCATGCTTTTTATTTTGCTGTGGCTGGCCAATGCAGCTACGAACGGGAACCTGCAAACTTTCTGTCGACCGGTCAAAGCATTTGCTGCTTCCGGAAAGTAATTTTCTTTCATCGAAAGGGAATAGCATCACCGCTGCTCTGTCGAAGCTGCTGTGAGCCGGTGAGTGTTACAAATTTTATTAATGTTTTAGTTTTCCCGTACTGAAAGCACCAAAAATAAAAGCTTCCCACTTTACTCTTCGGTAAAACCTGATCAGCCTTGTTTACGGTAACTTGGAGCGACGGCGGCAGCTTGCGAAGTGGCGACGAATAAAGCTATAAACTCCAGCACAATGGAAAGCTCTGCTTTTAAGCTTGCCCTGAAACTTGACCAGGAAGAAGGTGAAAGACCACGGGTTTTACCACTATGGAGGCTTAATTAGGAGTAGGCTCAGATGACAGATTGGTTTTCATTCAACTTGAATTGTATTTTACATCTTACAATATAACTAGGACAGAAAAGAAGCAAGCGTGCAGCGCTCCTTCTTTCTCTCTCTTCCTCTCTTTCTCAGTAAGGGTGAGCTCACAGAGATGCACGCACGCACATGCTGCTAAACGCTGTTATGCTGCATAACGAAAATATTTTATTATACTAATATTATTACATCTCGCCAACTGCTATAAATAGCCGCTGCAAATGTCATCGGCTGCTAGAGCCTGTTTGACTTACATTTTGAAGGAGATGCTCGCCCGCAACTTCAACAAGCTTTAGGTATTATTCAGCACTTGAATGCGCTGTTTAATGTGTATGCGCTGAAATAAACAACACAACATTTCATAGATTTGTGACGTCATGTAATAAACAGGCAACTTTGTGGCAGCCAGAAAATTTGAAATGTCCAAGAACTAATGGCAAATAATATACCGTATTCAAAATAGTTCATTCTCTTATTTGTTACGTCGTCGTACATAAGTAATCATTGCGCGATGGATTCTTGTCGCATCTTTTGGTGGCTCGCGTAACTAGCTGTGCTGTGTACATGACACAGCATATTTAGGACAACTATATACAGCTAGCGACCACTTCAAAAGAAACTAATAAAAGGTAGTTTAAAGTAGGAATACATCCATGTAGCGCGCTAGCAACGTACCATACGCACTTTGCACCGCTTTGATGTCTGCCTTTTACAAAGTAGATTCAAGGCCTTGCGTGGTTCAGTGGTAGAATACATGACTGCCCACGGAATGCTTGAGTTGGATACGTGCTAAGTTTCTGACGTTTATTCTTCGCAGTCGTCGGAGCAATGCTGCCAAGGCCAGATTTTTCAAAGGCTCTCTCATTCTAATTATCGACGACTGTTGTCGTCGCTTCTAGGTAGATACAATCTTTAAGGCACATAGCCGCACATCCGTATAATGCGGCCTGTGGTATACGGGTATGTGACGCATATGACTAAAATAAAGAGCTTCATGACGTACAGGACATGGCTTTCACGTTATTTATGTCCCAACCAGACACACCTCATACCGTCATGCCCCCCTGTATGCCAGTTTTGGTCTATACTAAAGTAATGAGGCAACTACGAGAATAGCAAGACGTATCTGGCCAGATACTCGTGCACCACGGGGCCGTAGCGACCGGCCCCGTGGTGCGCGAACAGGGGCGGCAGTCGTGATGCGTTTCCGCCCAACGATAGTTATAGCGTGAGAACAAAACGACGACACAGAGACAAGAAGGACACGAAATACTTCTTGTCTCTGTGTCTTCATTTTGTTCTCGCGCTATAACTATTGTCATGCCATACCAACTAGCCCAAGCTGCCACACTTTTAAGTTGCGTTTCCGCCGTTGTCTTTCCCGAAAATCACCTCCATGGTGACCTCGTTGTCTACGGGGAGCAGATTACACCAGCGCGCGACATAACTCGCAATCGCCACGAAGATCAACAAGAGTTTTCAGGCCATGCGGGTATCTTGTAAAGCGAAGCCGTCATCGAGGTCACTGTGCAAAGCACTGCCGAGGCGAGAAACGCCGGACTGCTGGAGCAGCGACTCAACGGCTAGCAATATGATTCGACTATGTCATGGTAGTACAAATGTGTGCATAACGATCACGCTTATGGTGCTGGTCACAGCAATGGCGTTGACTCTAGAGGCAGCAGTACCCACCCACGAGGGGGAATCTTCAATAATCAGGCAAAAAGAGTTATGGAATTAATTATTGTCTAAGTATCACAAGTAGCAATGAAAGCAATTGCTGAGAAGATTATATTGGAAGAGATAACTTGACTGGTTGATTGCATATACAGCTTTCACAGTCCTGTACCATCTCACAAGCTGGTTAGCTCACTGTAGAAGCAATGGGGAGCATGGCGGTGGTATCACGGCGCACTACAAAACAGTACGCTCATTGCTATTTTTGTTGGTATCATAACTACAATAGGTGCTTTTGAGTGTGCCCCTATAATTTAAAGCCCCGCACCGGTGGTCTAGTGGCTAAGGTACTCGGCTGCTGACCCGCAGGTCGCGGGATCGAATCCCGGTTGTGGCGGCTGCATTTCCGATGGAGGCGGAAATGCTGTAGGCCCGTGCGCTTAGATATGGTGCACGTTAAAAAACCACAGGTGGTCGAAATTTCCAGAGCCTTTCACTACGGCGTCCCACATAATCATATGATGGTTTTGGGACGTTACACCCCACATATCGATCAATCAATCCTATAATTTAAAACTGATTAGAAGCTTTCTGTTGTGAATATTTAGAGGATCTCCGCTTTAGTATTTTTATTTGGCTTTTTTAACACGAACATTTTATCCCGGAGTCCACCACGACTCCACTGACGTATACTTCCGTCACGGAAGTGACGCTGAAAATACTAAGAGATTGCAAAGAAAAAATCAGAAGGAACATATCTGTCACGCGGAATAGAACCAGCAACTTCCCGATTCTCAGCCCTCTATCACGGTATATCTGGTACACTACAACATGGCAGTTATAGTGTACCGGGCATACGGTGATAACGGGCACGATAATAGCGGGCTAGAAGTGCGCGTGAGCAGATACGTACGTTACCCGTACCGCTTACCGTAAGCGCGCTATTTTTCAGATTTCATGGTATACCGTGTTAACGGTAACTTGGCGGCGCTTTTGGACGCCCGCTTCGAAGTGATTTTAGCGTAGTTGTTGAAAAATTCACTTTGATCACCGCAAACGACTGTTTGAAAGGGCTCTGCTTGCCTTCAGTTACTTTCGATGACGGAGTATTATGAATAAGCTAGCGTAATTTTTAAGATAGCTTCTTATGTCGAACGTATCTACGCCTAACTAAAAAAATTGATGCAAAGAAACTGGCAACACAAATGTGACGTTTGATGTCTGGTTTATAATTATTTAGTTTTATTTTTACTAATGTAAACTTGCGTGTTCAGAAAAAAAATGGCAGCATATCCACCGAGTGAATGATGGATAGTGGGGCGACGCATCCGCCAGTCCGTGCGTGCGTCTGTTCGGCGTCCGCACGTTCATCTGTGCGTCCGTCTCTGCTTTCGTCTATGCATCCGCTCCTGCATCCGTTCATGCGTCCATCCGTCCATGCAGCCATCCGCGCGTCCGTCCATGCATCAGTCTGTGTGTCCGTTCGTCCATCTAGTCAACACTCCAAGTACCGCCGTCTCGCATCTTTTCATCATATATTCCTCATATAGAAGCACCGCCATCCAGCGGACATTTCAAGGACTGAATGAGAGGAGGCACACGCACACTTTCTTACGGCTTGCGCTTCGTGTATAATTCCCACCTTCAACCACCTCGAGTTCATGGTATATTCTAGTTCACTGTATTCATGGCACTGCGGCCCAACGCTCGCTTATGGCGTATTCGGTTGGCCGCTCTGGTCCTCTGGCTCAGAGTCGCTAGATGCAGAGGCAGCTTGCAATCGGAGCGTAAGAGGTAGCGTACCAACCGAATACATCGGTGATCTCGGAGCACCCAGAGCAGCGCGCCTGTAGCGCCACCGTGCAGTACCCACCCAGTACCCACCCACAAGGTAGTTTCTCGCCAGCGCGAGAAACTGCCGGGTAAACAGTGCTGCGCCTGCGGTGCGGCAACAAACGGGGTCGATCAGTTCAGTGAATATCGCTGACATGTCTGACCTCTCTTATATTTTTTTTCCTCTCATACGCACATGTCTGGATGTAGCGAAAGCTCTCTGAGCTGAGCACACTAATCTGGCGATCGTCTTCCTCTGAGCTGCTATCCTCAAGGCAAATCACGACGCTGCCTGCGAGCTGCGGTAGCGACAGCATTGATGTTTCCTCCACCTTCGCGCTAGCCGCCTCATTGTCGACATCGTGCATATATGGCTTCATAGATGTGAACTCGCCCCACACACATTCAAAAGCCTGGCGAAGCCCCCTTTCGAAATGCACGCTCGCACTCCTCACCTGCATGGTTCGCCTGCCGGCGGCTACATCGTTGGCCGGCTTGTGTCACGTGATCCGTCCTCCCGGTCAGACTGCGCCACGCTCTCACTTCGAAGTCAGAGCGCTCGGGAACGCTCTGAGTCAGAGGCTGATGCTCTGGAAAAAACAACCGAAGGTAGTCCGAGTGCTCGAACTCTACGAACCGAAGGTGCAACCCCTTTCCAGAGCGCTCTAGAGCGCTCAAAATCGCCCAACCGAATACGCCATTAGCCTTTCTAAAACCTAGGAGGTTGTGCCCAGCGAGTATAACGTAGCAACCCTTTCTTGTCTTCTTTGCGTTGTTCAACAATAAAAAAAGCCCAGCCTGCGCGTTAACTAAAAGCTGAATTCTCCTGTCTCTCATTCCCCATTAGAAGCCATTGGCATGTACCTTGAGCACTATTTTTTATTGTTCAACAACGCACAGAAGAAATATCTCACCAGCACAACCTTGAAGGTCAAAATGTTATACTTGTTACGCACTACTACAACGGCTACGAGGGACGAACGGGTGCCATTATAAGGAGCTTCGCCCCTGAAATTTGTCAATGATTTAGAGTACTTGGTATTCTACTATGGGAGAGCATAAAGTCGTCCCGTGGGTATATAGCTAATAGCCATGGCCCAGTGTACCAATGCTTCGCGCGGTGACACGGGCAAACACTCTTGCTTTCTTTTCCTTTTTCACTGTTCTTTAACTTTTGCGACCCCGTGTTTGCATGAGTTACGCAACTCGTGTTTGCATAAGGTCTCCAACCCATGTTTGCAGATTTTTTTTGCAAGCTTCTATCTTCCTCTTTTTGTCGTTTTCTGCAGCCATTTATTTAACGACTTTCTTCACCTCTGTATTTGTTGACACATGCTCCTGCTTCTGCTACGTTTTGCCTGCTCGTGCATTGTGGTTTGGTCCCGCCGTTTACAACTATGCACGCAGTCGGCTGTGATGTCTGAAGTTTACCATGCTGCTCTTTGGTCAACCACGACCACCGAAACGCAATTGGCTCGTAAAACAATTTATCAATAAAATAAGGTGCCGTCCGTTTAATGACCGATCTGCTGCGGTGGGTTGCGCGATAGACCCGTAGGACCGACCGAACGACCGACCGACATGACATGACATGATCATGATCATGACATGATATGACATTTTATAACATGTTATAAGAGCACTAAATTCTTCGCCGATCCCCCACAGTGGGTATGAGCCACAATAGACGGTGAGCAAGAACAAGATGAGATTGCGTTCGAAACGCAGAGGTCAGGCTGCTTCTTTTCTCACAACGTTGTTTCTTTTCAGCCACGAAATGCAGGCCGGTAAGTTTGGCAGTTACTGCTAAACAGAGCAAGGTATGGCGTTGACTGATTTCATGAAGAGTGCAAACGACTGGAATTAATTCCGATTATTTGTGCTTCTGGAGTCTCTCGTATGCCTTCCTTAGCAGATCTCGCGATGCTTCATTGTTCTGTGGTATTGAAGCATCATGATTAATGCGTGACTCCCCCATCCCTAAATGTGCTTGCTCCATCGATAACTCTGTACTAGGGCGAATTATAGTCATCACTACACTTGAACTGCAAATGTCCTTGGGATCTTTGGCTAGTACTTCCAGCTGCAGTAGCGCCTTCATGCAGCCCAGTCTCTGTAGGATCGACTGGATGGGCGTTAAGCACTAGAGCTGAAACCGGTAGATGCAAATGACCTGTTTAAACAATTGCTGAATTTTAATGAACTTACTACTAGTATCTGCAAGACATCTTGTGCCCAATACCAAAAGCAAGTGTACGAACCGCTTATTATAGTACACCAATACCGCGCATGACAGCACTATACCCCTGTCACACGGCATGTGCAATATCATTCGCAGATAATGCAGTTAGGTTATAATGGCATAACAGCTGCTGCTACAGCATCACAGTAAATGACATCTACAGCTAATGGCGTTAGCTCATTTATTGGGTTCTCCGAACTTATGCAAGTGTGACATGTGTACTCTCGATGACAGGAGCTCGACAAAAGTTGCACAATTGGTAGGTTATAGCAAAATTTTATCAATGTCAAGGTTACTGTTAAATTCTATCTTAAATTTTTGCAGCAGTTGTTGACGTATATTGCACTCCAAGCAATCCATGGAACTACATTATTTTGGCCAGAATCCAACTTGACACCCATTCGTCCTTTCAGCCACGTTGTAGGAGCTTGCTCGGCAAACTTCTAATGCTCGCGCCTTGTCCTGCGTCCGGCGTGTACACCAGCCTTCCCAGTATACACTTCCCTGATCACCACTGAAGGTATCTCCTCCAGTGGTTCCAACAATGCTCACTATAGGTGGAGCGCCACTACCCGAAGCGTTGGTTTTCGATGGCCCGCGCGCTCACTTCCTCGCGACTATGTCCACTTCGCTCTCGTCGTTTCGTAGACACGGCAGCACGTGAAGAGTTCTTACGATGAGTGTTACGCACGGATACCGATATCTACCCAGGCCCCCTCACCTGCCTGCTCTCAACCCCGTTGAAAAACACCTGCTAGCTCCACGTCTGCAATTTATGAGCGTTGGGCATTTGACTCACGGCAGCGGCCAGTATGACATATAGGGGCTGGTGGTTAACGCACTGACACATGGGGCCAACACTGCGCAGTGCCGGCTGTGGAACGTGCCCAACAACGCTGCCTTTTACGTACACATCATGCACCGGCTCGTTAACAAGGCTTGTATAGAAATGGTCTCGCCAAGAAACTCCTCGTGCACCTCCAAGCAAGCTCCTCTAACATAATTCACTTTGTGAATATGGCGGTGATATTTCAAACAATCGTCTTCTGTTTCTTCTTTTTCAGTTTCTCTACATGCTGTTCTATAGAAGTAGGGTCACAATCACAAGATTAAAATTTTGCGCACTGTACTTACTACAAACACCGACATATACTGTGAAAACCATATTACATACCCGTATAGATCACGTACACAAAACCGCAATGAAATTCGCTTTGAATGCCATTGTCGTATTGCGCAATCACTCTCTTAATCGTCATTAGCAATGTGATTAGTTTTGTGGAATGACGTTCTCTATTGTCATGAGCAGTAAATGGCACATTGAATGTTACGGTCCTGTAGCTAAATGAATAGCATCGCCACCGTTGTGCATCTCGTCTTGTGAACATGAAATTTATCTCTATTGATAAGTAAAATAGGTGGTTCGTTTCCTCTTCGCAGCGCGAGTGCTGAACCGATTCGTGCGCCACTACGAGCCACTGTCCTACGAGCCTGTTGGTGTTCGCGCATTGGGGCGCTGGAAACGCTCTGCCACCGCTCATCGGCACGACAACAGCAGGGCACGGACGGTGCAGGTCGCATTCAGAGCTCATGGAAGGTGAAAAAAAACACCCTCATTACTCTCTTTATCTCCATCCTGCCCGCCAGTACTTCAAGCCACTTAGAAGACCCCTAGAATAGGCAACACCACTTTTATTCCGTGGTAAAGGCGACGTCTATGCAGGGTTGTATAAAAACGTACTTCAAATCATATCCCACCGTCTGATGCATGCGCAGCGCTTATTCGTTTGCAAAGCCCTAACCCCTTCATGCTTTCATAATTAGCAGCGACAGGCATTTCTAACGGAGCACCCTTTAGCCAAACATCTACCACCTCTCTCTGTTTTTACGCTCTTCCTTTTGCTCGCTTTGACTCCTTTGTTTCTTTAATAATTTGGTTGTTGTCATTCTTGGCAAAAAATGGCAGCATATCGACGGAGTGAATGATGGAGAGTGGGGCGAAGAATTCGTCCGTTCATTCGTTCTTGCTTCCGTCCGTACGTGCGTCCGTCAGTGTGACCGTTCATGCGTCCATCAGCCCGTCCGTGCGTGCGTCTATTCGTGCGTCCGTCCCTGCGTTCGTCCATGCAGCCGCCCCTGCGTCCGTTCGTGCGTCCATCCATCCATCTGTCTATGTGTCCGATCGTCCATCTATTCAACACTCCAAGTACCACCATCTCGCATCTTTTCATCATATATTCCCCATATAGAAGCACCGCCATCCAGCGGACATTCCAAGGACTAAACGAGAGGTGGCACACGCACACTTTCTTACGGCTTGCGCTTCGGGTCCACTTCCCACCTTTAACCACCTTGAGTTCATGGTATATACTAGTTCACTGTATTCATGGCACTGTGGCCGAACGCTCCCTAAACCTTTCGAAAACCAAGGAGGTTACGCCCAGCGAGTATGACGTAGCAAACTTTTTCAGTCAGATAGTGCTCAATGTACTTGCCAATGGTTGCTAATGGGAAATGAGAGGCGGAGAATTCGGCTTTTACTTTTTTACGGCTTGCGCTTCGTATCTACTTCCCATTTTTAACCACCTCGAGTTCATTCATGGTATATACAAGTTCATTGTATTCATAGCACTGCGGCTCAACGCTCGCTAAACCTTTCTAAAGCTAAGGAGGTTACACCCAGCGAGTATAACGTAGCAACCCTTTCTTGTCAGATAGTGCTCAATGTACATGCCAATGGCTGCTAATGGTGATCGCAGCCTGCGCGTTAGCTAAAAGCCGAATGCTCCTGTCTCTCATTCCCCATTAGCAGCCATTGACATGTACATTGAGCACTATTTTTTATTGTTCAACAACGCACAGAAGAAGTCTCCCACCGGCACCACCTTGGAGGTCAAAATGTTGTACTTGTTACACACTACGGGGGACGAACGGGAGCCGCTATAAGAAGTTTCGCCCCTAAAAATTGTGGACCAACTTTCGTTTTCTGTTCAACCACTTTTTGTTACAAACTCACGATTTCCATACGGGCTTTCTGAGAGTTCTGGTTGTCTTGTACAAATTTATTTAATTGCCGTGCAGGGAGTTTCGGCTTCAGTTGACCCAGGACCGATCTGCCTTCACTGAAGACTTTTCGCTGGTAACGAGCCGAGGGCGAGAGAAGGCCAGCTTTGATCACATATACTCCGGCCACGTTGCAGGTGCCGACGCATTTTTCTTAAAATCCAAAGTATGTTGATATCGAAAGATGTTCAATATACTTAATAGTGTATCGACTATAACTTTTTCGTGACTGTTACTTTCTACTTAGAACTTGTGCTCTACGTATGAAAAGATTTTTACACGACACAGCATTCCTGAAGACAGCAAAAAGCTGTGAAACGGGTGTAGACAAAGTCTGAAGAAAATGTCGCGCTAGTGCATGGGCTCTCGGTCTTGGCTCTTGCTATCGTTCGGCAAAGCCTCTACAATACAAATCAAGCGAAAGCGTTCCTAGGAGGGCGATTGGAGCGAAGGTGTTCCATATGAGCACAGATGTACAGTGTGATGTCTCGTCGCTGTTCTACGGGGCATCAATGCAATGTCTAGGTTGAAACAGAAGAGCCGTTCTGTTTTGCTGTGTAATCACTTCTTGAATTTTCATCCGCTCTTCCATTGCTCTGTTACCTCATACATAGCAGAGATGGTGCTGTTGTGCCAATTCAGTGGCTCCGGCAGTGGGCGTTGCAAACATAAGAAATCACGCCATATTCACGGAATGAATGATAAGGGGGATGAGCTCGAGAGGGGGAGATCATTGGCAAATCAAAACTGCCTCGTGACAAGCTAGTCCATTACATCATTACAAAGACGTAAGACTGTGCGTATATTATACAAATCAACGTTTCTTTTGTTCTTGTTCGTTTGTTCTTTCGTTTCTTCGTGCGTGTTTTTTTCCATTTCTTTGTTGTCATGGCGGCTGGATTGCGAGGCTGGATTGCCATCCGTCCGCCTGTCTGTCTGTCTGTCTGTCTGTCTGTCTGTCTGTCTGTCTGTCTGTCTGTCTGTCTGTCTGTCTGTCTGTCTGTCACTCACACTAGCGCCACCTGCTGAGTCACACAACTAGGTGATGACGAACCGGTCACAAAAAGACATGCATGGACAGACCCACAGCTTTAGGAGCTTCGCCCCTAATAAATAAATGAAATATGACAGTTGCTACAGCAGCAACACTTAAAGCTTTTCGTATTTATTACGTTCGTTTATTTGCTTGAAAAAGGCCACAGACACCCCCCTCCCCCCCCCCCCTCCCCCCCAACTAGCAGTCCATGCCACTCCTTCACCAGAAAGAAATCGTGCGGGGCGTTTTCCTTCCGTCTTCTACATAACCATCGACGACAGCACGGAGGAAGGAAAGGTAGGAGAGGGCATGCCTAGCCGGCGCGGGGCGTGAAAAGTGTAGCGGAAATGACATCATGGCGGCCATATTCACTAGGCACAATGGCGGCATTGCTTTGGTTACGTGTTGCGCAGTGGAGCTGGTCTAGCAGTGAGCGGCCGCGGCTGGCGGCGGAATGTGGGCCTCCCCAGGTCTCGTGCTGAGCCGTGGCGGATAATATCTGTGCTCTGCGCCGCGTTATTGGTTACGCAGTGTTATCCTGGCAGTTACATTACTCTTAGCAACGTTTACAAATACCTTTGTCCACCACGGGGTTTCAACAGTGCGTAGAACAAGTGCATATCCATGTGTCGTGCGGCGGATGACGCGGATGAAGCAGTTGGTGTTCAGCGAAACTGCGTTGTGCACCATGACGAAGCAGAACGACGACGAACGCCTTGCAGGTCAGTGACGGTTGGGCAGTGCTCCTGCTTGTGACAACGGACGACGCTGTTGAGCCCAGCAAGACGCAATGAGGACCATGTGCACATACGTAGTTTCGTGTTGTGTGTCTAGTGTAACAACTTGCATGTGCGTATTAAAACACCTTTTTGTACCACTTCGTATACTCACCCCCCGCATTGCATGTAATCTCAACGTAACAGCAACTGCGATCAAGTGTCACTTGCACCGTGCTTAAAGTCACCATGGTCGCAGAATGCTGACGCTGGTGAGTTTCACGCGAAATACGGACACAGTGGCCGGGCGCTGCGTCGGTCTCGTGTCGGAATGCAACCGTAGAAGGCGCACGACCGATCGTGTTGTCTGTACAGTTGCTGAATTAATGACGGGAAAGCACTCGTCGTTGTCAGTGCATCTAGCGCGCATTCTCTCGTAGTTGCTTTGTTGTTGGCGAGCTGTTACTCCCTGTTATTACTCGGACGAAGCGATTTCGCTGAAGGTGTCCCGCTGGCTCAGAGTGATGAGCCCAGTTCCATTAGTTTCGGTTCGCCACGACACACGCGCTGCGCAGCCCACGTGCTTTAAGAGCCGGAGAGGGAGTCACACCTTCTGCTTCGCATTCATATGTAAACAACAGAGAAGAATTTGCCTAGTCAATATGGCCGACTTCCGGCTTCATCGTGGCTTCACAACGAGTGACGTCAGGGCCTCTCCTTACCTTTCCTTCCTCCGTGGACGACAGCCTCAAGCGTAGAAGGTGTTATCGTATGCACCCTTCGTGCGGTGGAGATGACCGGCTCGTTTCTATGCTTCAGACGCGTTCGACCCCAGCACGCGCGCGCATAGCATATAAACGATGCACGGGGTAATGCTACTGATTTGTACATTATGCCGAACATTACGGCTATGGCTAAACCTCGCCGAGATTCTCCATATAATTGCTATGGCAATAATAAACGATCAACACGTCGTGTGGGTGATCTTTTGCCGCTCATATACTGTGATTTATTGTATGGCCCGTGTCTCACCAAAATACAATGTGTTTCCCCATCTAATGCTTTGCTGAACCGAGGTATTCTGCATTAAAACGAAAATAAACAATATTAATTTACCTTAGTGATTATATTGAGGCGGCTTACTTTTCGCGCAGATACGCAATGTAGCATCAGACACGAGAGAGACCTGCTTTGGTCGCTTGGCGGAAGAAACGTAGCGGATGTGCGGACAACCAATTGCACGTTGTTGCAATACTTCACCTCCTCTCTGTGTTATTCTTTTACATCTCTTTGTTCGTACCCATGGCGTCAGCTGAGGTTACTTACAGAGTACAGAACTATATAGCTATAAAGAGGGCCTATACGGCAACTCTTAACGATATGTAGAAAATATACTAACCACTTTTTCATGAATATCTGCCTGCTCTGTGAACCTGCATCGTGTTTGCTGGTCGGCCGTAACAATTGTACCGCTATGTTGAATGCTGCAGTGCGAATGGCGGACGCTGTCGTTCCCTTATGCGCAGGTGCCCCGGGTAGCCGCGTGGTGGGCTCCATGATGGACGGAGTCTTCAGCGGACGGATCTCTCTGACTCCTGGCGACGACGACGGGGACTTCTACGTGGAGCGTGTCCATTCTTACCTCTCCTCCTCCCCCTCCTCTCCTACTGCCCTCTTCCACTCGCTCATCTACGCGGCCAAGGACGTCAGCTTCGATGGCACCGGATGCGGAGTGCGTGGACACGCGCAGGACGTTCCCGTCGGAGTACGACGTCCAGACGGGCGTGAATCGTCAAAGGTGATTGCTAGACGTATGGGACCCTGGGCCAGGAACTCCCCCAGTGAAAATCGTTTCAAATGCTGGATAATACTGTGATGTCTCGCTCTCCTAGAGACGAACTTTTTCATGCTTTTCCGCATGAACAGTGACCAGGTAGAGCGAGCGATAACTGGGCACTTACACTCACCGCGAAAGCTGTCGCAAATGCGGAGCAGTGACCATCGCCTCACTCGGTGACACTGGCGTACACGGGCAAGTAAGCATTGGCTGTCTGTACATGCGGTCAACTCAGCGTCCATGGCGGGAAAAGACCCTTCATATTTGATGCTGAGTGGCCCTCTCCCCTTCTCCATTCCCTCTTCCTCACTCTCAGACTACTGCTGCTTGGTATTCCTCCCGACTCTGTTCTAAAATGGCCTTTTTTATTATTTTGTTCTTTTTGGTCTGAGGGTGCCCCTGACGTGTAGTACACTATATTTTCGTAAGCTATGCTGCAGAAATTATATCTTTTTTTCTTTTTTTTTGTTGCACGCTTTCCAACTAATGATAACGTGTGCTATGCTGAAAGTTTGCGATGACACGAGGTTAGGCATAAACACTTTTCGAGGAAGAGAATGTTAACTTCGCAGAATTCAGAACTGAGACGAGCCAGACGCTCCACAGCAACAGCCGTCGTGGGGCATCCAGAATCGCAGGACCCCCTTGCCGACGTCAGCAGCATTGGCGCCGTGTCGACAAATGCCGGTGCGAACCAGCGGCTGACAGCACGGCAGATGGCCTTTGAAGCTCGACCGGCAGACGCTCGTATCCGCAAGGGCGTGCAGCGGGTGTGCAACATCGAGCTCATCGTCGACCACACCTTCTACGAGGTGAGCGCGGGGAGCCATACAAGGAATTCCGTATGAAAGGGAAGCTAAGGATGTTTGAGAATTCGATAAAACTTCTTCGTGGTTAGCGAGTACCTACATTATTGACGGCGATGGCTAAATTGGTTTCACGGTTCTTGCAGGAGCGTTTAAATGCGTGAAAAAGTGTTTATTGCTCCGCCCAAGGGAGCGTGTTGAAAGTGTGAACGCGAGAACCTACGTCATCTTCGGTTTCTCTAGCGGAGCTTAGCTGCACTCCGGAAGCTTCCGCAGCCACTCGTTCATCCGACCTACGAGAGTGCTGTTTATGTGACCAATGCTGAAGTAAAGCTAGCAAAGACGAAAGTTCTGCAGATGGAGTGCGATATCCGGAATAACGACAGACAGCCGAGATATACGAGAGGAAGCGCCTCTCGTATCTTCAACCGTGGTTTCCGTGGCTAACTAGTGACATCCCCTTGCCGGATTAATCGAGGAGGCCAGAAGCCCTGCGACCACAGTCTGTTTTTGCCAAAGAGTGCGCTTTCGCATTCACTTTGGGGAATTTTAACACTGCCTTTTCTAGCAAAACTGAGATTTGGCCTAGTTGGAACAAATTCGTGGTAAAGGTTCTTGCGCGAGCACACAGAGGCCAGAACTATCCGCGTGTTTATTTTGCTTGCCTCGAGAAAAAGAACGTTAAGACACTTTTTTATAACTTGGCAGTTATCACACTGTCCTTATACCCCCCAAAGCCAACTTTTTAGTTGCTTCAGCTTCTCTTGAGTGGTGGCGTCATAGTTCGTGAAAAAGCTAGTGACAACAAGTGTGCAGAAGTGCGGCAGTGCACAGATAGGCCTTCAGAGGCGGACCGGTGCCATGCGCGTTTGTACGCACTCTTTTGCAATAACTGATGCTCCTTCGATCGTGGGCTTCTCGGGAACCAGCTGTTCGATATGAAAATCAGGCCTTTAATTAAGGTCCCTGGCCCTTTCACGTTGCCACGTTTAAATTTCGCCTTTCGTTGTTTCATTTCACTGTTTCGCGCATGACCGTCATTGCTGCCTGTTCCAATTGAAATTTAGCGCTGGTGAACACGTGCGAGATGGCTCGATCCCGGACATAAAGGAAGGAAAAAGTTAAGAGGAGCATTTCGCAACGCAAAAGAAAGAAAGAGTAGGTGAGGCGCGAGCACACCAAGCTTGGCTTGCCGTTCATATGCCAATAGGTGAAGGACCCCTAATTTTTTTTTGGTTCCCTTCCATGACGAATTAATGAACAAGCTATACACCTTTTCAAGTTTTTTTGTTCCTTGTGTGTATCTTAATGACAACACGAGACTATCAACAACATTTGTATTCAACAGAGTTATGATGCGCGCATCTTCTTTATTCTGTGGAGTTGTTTATGCACTACGTGAGTGCGTTTGCTTTTTGTTTTGTTTTGATTTTTTTGCCTCCATTTGCCATCTGCAGATGGTGTCGTCAGATATGAACGGCGATCCGAACAAGATCCAAGCGGCCATCACGAGCCTGGTGCATACGCACGTCGCCTCTGCGACGGAAATCTTCGGGACCACAAATTTCAATGGCATCACGGACATCTCTTTCGTCGTTCAGCGCTTGCAGGTACTTATGGCACGCGTCGCGGACAATGCATTTAGCGGGGAAAAGTACGCCTTCATCAAATGCACTCACAGAAATACGAAGACCAGTTAGTCCAGTAGACGAAAGTGCAGGCGTTTTCGTAAACTGAAGAAGAAAGGCTGATTGTGTGAATTGGTAAGTTTACATCACAAAATTATGAAGCAGCACTTTACTAACTTGACAAAGTGACGCATAACGCTGAACTTTCAACTGGGTTTATTAAAAAAAGACCAAAAGAGCTCACACGAAGGGGTGCTTCATGGAACGACAAATCGTTTTTGAAGAAAACATGCACACTAGATTTAAGCCGTTTGTTTGATGAAGCTCCGTGCCCTATTTCAGTAAACCTATTGGGAAGGTCAGCGCAATGTATGCCATTTCTTCTATTTTTTCTATTTTTAAGGACTGTGTAATATTTTTATTACAATTTTATTATATTCGTAAAGTCGGTACTACTGTGTTTACAATCCTCCATACAGATTTTGCATTCTGTATTACATAGTGATTTTATTGCACGAGTACTAAATGGATCATCTAAGCATTTACAGGGAGTGCTCTCCTTTTACGTGCGTGTACTACCGACGGTACAGCGCATTCATAGCTCAGGGTGTATTCGCGTTCTGCAAGCACTAGTGGCCCCGTGGAAAAGACTTTCGCATTTTTAGCTTAGGATCGCAGCATCTTAGAAACCTGGCACCGCCAAGAATTTTTATAGCTATTTGTTCTACGTGAAAGTGGAACGTGTGCACAAGTGAATGAACGGACACACTAAACTAGTTTAGACTCAGAAAGACCTACGCGCTTTAAGCTAGCACTACAGTCCTGAGCATACATAGGTCGGCGAAACTTGTGGAGCTCACTCAGAGCCACTCATAAAATATATTTCGAGCTTTGTACCCACTCGTGTTTAGACTCAAGAAAATTTTCTACAGACGGACTCACTCGGACTCAGACTCAATAGAACATTACTCACCCTGACTCACTCAGACTCAGACTAACGGCTTGGTCTGAGCCTGAATGAATCAGCGCATGAGTCCGTCCGCCTATATTAACCTCTTAGGCAATGGTGTCAATGCTCTTTAACACCAATATCTCACGTAGTCGGTAATCTTGTTGATGCCATTTGACATGGTGTCTTCGATACAAATTCAAACAGCTTCCAGACTAGTAAGGTCATTTTTTCTAGGAAGAGGTGACAGCATAAAATATAGTAATCATGAAATTCTCTGAAATAGTTGATGGGGTGAGGTCAAGGCACCCTCCTACGAAGTGTACAACTCTAATTAACAAATATTGAAACGTTTTATGAACGGCACTGCTTTGAAATACCTGAGAGTAGACACGAGTTTAAACATGAACCCAGGTAAGGCTGATAGTAATGCTCAAGATGACTAGATAGGACTTTCGGTCGGAAAAAGTAACTGGGACTGCTCACTCAAGAAATATATTTTCCGCTTTGCACTCACTCCACCTCACACTCACAAGAATTTTCTTCACTTGGACTCACTGAGACTCACGCTCATGAAAACATGACTAACCCGGACTCACTCAGACTCAGGCTCACGGCTCGATCTGTCGATCTGAGTCTGAGTCCGAGTGCGTCGACCCATGAGTGAGATACGCAAAATGATATTTTGCATATCTAAACGAGTTCTAACTCCTTTTCCTTACTTTATGTGTATATAAGGTAATATATAGCATGAAACAAAATGGTATTATGTTCTTGACCATTCGGGCGCATGTAGACATGCAGTATTATATTAAATGTATTGCTAGTGAAGCGTTCACTCTTCTCGTTTGTTTCTTATAGACTTTTTGTGAAACGAGTTTGTTTTGCCATGAAACCATTCTCTTTTGGCTGCCGATTAGCATATTCAAGATAACGGTGCATGCTGACGGCGTTTTAAAATGTCTTAGGGCTTCTCAGCTATGTAGCTCCCCCAGTGAGACCGAAAGGCTCGATCAGGTCTGCCAAAGCTAGGTTCCCTGCGACTCCGCCGTAGGGTGTTGCCAGCAGAGCACTGTATCCCCCTGCAGTGACAGAAGTTGCCGGTCGCATAGATTGCATATGGGAGTCAAAAGCAAGGGCTGGATAAAATGACTATCAAATGTACAGCAACGGGACACATTGTCAGTGTTTGCGGTTCCAAGTAAGTCTGACAACCATTACATTAATAGCAAATATTAGCTATGAAAACAGCTTGGGTAGATAGTCTTGAGGTGTTACGCAGTGTTTGATATTTAAAGAATCACTTATCCCGTGTCGCAAATTTCTTCGTACTGCTATCCACCAATAGCCGATTATCCTCAACCAGCTCTAGCCGTGTAACTGTTGCGCGAACTCACACGTCGCCCGCCACATCCGCTCTATTATTATTCAATAGCCAACCTTCCTTCCTTCTAGTTTCACTGCCACTGTTACATCAGCATAACACCGTAATGTAACGCAGATGGTCTTGACGTGCCTGTTCTGTGAGGTTCCTGACGCGTTCGTTTCTGTACATTGTCCAGTATATAGGTTTACAAGCACCAGCATCAGGCTTTCGCAAACTGAAGTCAATCACTTCGTTCGCAAGCTCACCAACTGCAGAAAAAAGTGGGGCGGCTGCTTTCGGTGCGAACATGGTTTGTGGTCTGCTCTTCCATCACCACAGATCAACGACTCCAGTGCTTGCGAGGGCTCGGTGCGCCGCACGAATCCCTTCTGCGCCGACACCCTGGACGCAACGCACACGCTTGTCGAGCTGTCCAAGATGAACCACGACAACTTCTGCGTCTCATACCTATGGACGTACCGTGACTACCCTGGCGGCACACTGGGCCTCGCGTACGTCGCAGAGCTCAACGGTATGCATCACGACACCAGAGCCACGTTGCATAAGCGAATCATTGGGAATTAATAAGCTGAAGAATTTCAGGTTTGCACACTTCCCGCTTTGACATCTATGACGCACATTTAAAACGGAAGCGAGAGCGCTTATGTTCTATATCGCTGACAGTGAAGTTTCCAGTCATTGAAACCATATGGCCACCTGTTCAGGTACTCTTTTACATACCATTGTGGCGGGAGGCACGGCTTGCTAGCGTGGCACGCACAGTTGTGATTTACGGCTTCTTCAGACGCACATTTCAATAGCGTCAATAGAAACGGTGGTCAGCGAAACAGAGTGGTGGACGGCCTGTTCACCAGCTTTTCCCGTGGGAATAACCATGCCATGGACGTAATGGTATCAATAATGCATCATGCGAATACACTGCATATGCTCTATCTACGTAACAAGGAGCGTGCAGTCACCAAAGTAAAAAAATCGGGAAGTATATTTTGCACGGTCGCATTGATACAGTCATGTGCTCGTTTCCCGCGAGTTGCGAGGCAGAGAAATCTCTGAATTCACTGGAATCCGTAAACACTAATGAGTGCCAGAGAGGTGAAATATGGACAACATCGAGTATTCCGTCACTTTTTCTTGCTCTGCGTAGAACTTAAGCATATAGCTTCTGTTAACTGAGTTACATCGTCCATTTGCTGTATTTTTCACCCTTTTCGCATACGTTCCGTGGCAAAAACACTGAAGGTATTCAGAAACTACCATTGAAAAAAGGTTATCAGGTGTAATCTTGTCACTTTATTCCCTTCATTTTCTTTTTTTTCATTCACTGTGTCTACAAGGACAAGCCTGAGCATACGTTTCTGTTAGAACACTGTTAACCCCAGATAACGGTAGTAGCATTGTGACGGACCACTTCAGAGTTTAATATCTTTGCGCCCTAATTAGAACATTCAAATACCCGCACACCTGGAACGTTTGATGCCAGACATGCACCTTTAAAGGCGAGACCGCGTAGTTCACCAAATGCCGACTAGCAGTTCAGACGCACAGCAAACCATTGCTGCACAGAAACCAGGTCTTCAGCTGCATAATAACTACCACCTTTGTTCTGCAACGGCAAGCGCCGTTTGCATCACCCGTAAAGTCAGATCACCGAGCATCGACTACCACAAATGAAGACGGAAGAGTCCAAGAAGACTATTTGCCGACACAATCGGTTTTTGTCAATGCGTCTTTATTTGCGTCTTTACCATTGAACGGCTGTGGTGAAAATCGCGTAAGACTGGGAAGGACAATAGTTAATACGCATCTCGCGAGCTGATACTCTGGTTGTCAAACCCAAGATGAGCCCTGTTGTCAGAGGCTGCAGTCTCGGGGTGAGCCTTGTATTCGAGCAGTTGCCGCCATAGCTCGTTCGTGGCCGCGGTGGTGCTGCGGCACCTGGGTTCAGTACATAGACCTAAAAACAAGTCGGTTGCCATTCCATTAGAATTGACCATTGCTCGTGCGCAGTGGAAAGTCTTAGGTGATGTACTCGATGTCAACCCGCATGTTGCAAGCTGAAGACGCCAGTGCTTGATGTTTTCAGGCCACGAGGATAATAATTTTGGTGAGAGCGCTGCACACCAGCAGCAGCTATACCTGCGGCCTGTGCACACCATAGGGGTTCTCGCTAACTGACTGTGAAGCACGCCTCTTGCGAAGAAGTGGACTACGTTGCGCGGTCGAGACTGAATTGGTGTTGTTCTCAGGTAATGCTGGCGGCCTGTGCGAGAAGTTCCAGTCGGACGTGGCATTGCAGCTGACCTCGGACTACATGGGCCGGGTCAGCCTGAATACGGGTATCGTCACGTTCGTCAACAAGAACGTGCGCGTGCCCCACCGGGTCTCCGAGGTCACTTTCGCCCACGAACTGGGACACAACTTTGGCGCACAGGTGCGTGATTGCACCCTTCATGTACACACATACCTGCGTGGTCTTGCGATCAAGGAAGTCCAGGCACCCACCAATCTGCTTTTTGCTCAGCAGCTTGACGTTTGCGTATTGAGTATCCGAATTTGACTATGACCTGTACAAGGGAAGACACCACGGAGGTCATAAATTAATCATTAAGTGAGTGGTGCCGTCGAGGCTGCACCAAATTATTTTAATCCGGCGTCATGACGTTGCACCTTCAATAGAAATGTTGTAACAATAAAGTTCATCATTAATCTCGGCTGCTAAGGTGGTATGACATCCTTAGATGAAAATGGTTATATCAAATACGTTTATTATGTATTTATTTCTTTATTTTCCTATTTGTGAATTATTTATTTATTTATTCATTCATTCATTCATTGATATATGCCCTCAAGGCCAAAAGGCATTAGAGAGAGGACTGGTCAATAAAAAAAATTGGCAGGATATCCACGGAGTGAATGATGGAGAGTGGGGTGAAGCATTCATCCGTTCATTCGTTCTTGCGTCCGTCCGTCCATGCGTCCATCTATGTGAACGTCCATGCGTCCATCCGCCCGTGCATGCGTGCGTCTGTTTGTGCGCCCGTCCCTGCGTTCGTCCATGCATCCGCCCCTGCGTCCGTTCATGCGCCAATCCATGCATCTGTCTGTGTGTCCGTTCATGCATCTATTTAACACTCCAAGTACTACCATACCGCATCTCTTCATCATATATTCCCCATATAGAAGCACCGCCATCCAGCGGACATTCTAAGGACTAAAAAAGAGGTGGCACACGCACACTTTCTTACGGCTTGCGCTTCGTGTATACTTCCCACCTTTTAACA
Source organism: Rhipicephalus microplus (assembly GCF_043290135.1). Lineage (NCBI taxonomy): Eukaryota > Metazoa > Arthropoda > Arachnida > Ixodida > Ixodidae > Rhipicephalus > Rhipicephalus microplus. Next base: position 123,294,351 of record NC_134704.1, read on the forward strand.
CCTCGAGTTCATGGTATATACTAGTTCACTGTATTCATGCCCAACGCTCGCTATACCTTTCTAAAACCAATGAGGTTACGCCCTGCGAGTATAACGTAGCAACCTTTTCCTGTCAGATAGTCCTCAATGTACATGCCAATGGCTGCTCATGGGAAATGAGAGACAGGAGAATTCGGCTTTTACTTCCTTACGGCTTGCGCTTCGCATCTACTTCCCACCTTTAGCCACCTCGAGTTCATTCATGGTAGATACTAGTTCATTGTATTCATGGCACTGCAGCTCAACGCTAAAACTTTCTAAAACTAAGGAGGTTACACCCAGCGAGTATAACGTAGCAACCCTTTCTTGTCAGATAGTGCTCAATGTACATGCCAATGGCTGCTAATGAGGATCGCAGCGTGTGCGTTAACTAAAAGCCGAATGCTCCTGTCTCTCATTCTCTATTAGTAGTCATTGGCATGTACATTGAGCACTATTTTTTATTGTTCAACAACGCACATAAGAAATATCCCACCAGCACCACCTTGGAGGTCAAAATGTTATACTTGTTACATGCTACAACGGCTACAAGGGACGAACGGGTGCTGTTATAAAGAGTTTCGCCCCTAATAAATACACGCAAAAAGTCACACTTTTGGCGCAAATTTCACGGACGGTCACGCGCAGAATGGAAAGCAACAGATTGAAACGTGCTCCCCGTTTTTCGCGCACAAGTGACGCACAAAACGTACTTACGGGTACATCATCACCATCAGCCTGACTACATCCACTGCAGGACAAAGGCCTCTCCCTTGTTCCGCCAGTTAACGCGGTCCTTCTTGCTGCTGCCAATTCATACCCGCAAACTTCTTAATCTCACCTGCCCACCTAACCTTCTGTCTCCCCCTAACCAGCTTGCCTTCTCTGGGAATCCAGTTAGTTACCCTTAATGACCAGCGGTTATCCTGTCTATGCACTACATGCCCGGCCCATTTCCATTTCTTCTTCTTGATTTCTGCTATGGTATCCTTAACCCCCGTTTGTTCCCTAATCCACTCTGCTCTGTTCTTGTGTCTTAAGGTTACACCTACCATTTTTCTTTCCATTGCTCGCTGCGTTGTTCTCATTTTGAGCTGAACCGTCTTTGTAAGTCTCCAGGTTTCTGCTCCGTAGTTAAGTACCGGCAAGATACAGCTGTTATATACCTTCCTCTTGAGGGATAGTGGCAATCTACCTGTCATAATTTGAGAGTGCTTACCAAATGTGCTCCACCCCATTCTTATTCTTCTAGTTACTTCAATCTCGTGGTTCGGCTCAGCGTTTATTACCTGCCCTAAGTATACATAGTCTTTTACATCTTGAAGTGAACTATTACCTATCTCGAAGCGCTACTCTTTTCCGAGGTTGGTGTACATTACTTTCGTTTTCTACAGATCAATTTTAAGACCCACCTTTCTGCTCTCCTTGTCTAACTCCGTAATCATGAGTTGCAATTCGTCCCCTGAGTTACTCAGCAATGCAATGTCATCGGCGAAGCCATTAACTTTTATCCCTAACTGTTCCCATTCTAGGCTTCTGAAAACCTCCTGTAAGCACGCGGTAAATGGCATTGAGGAGATTGTGTCCCCCTGCCTTACACCCTTCTTGATTGGTATTCTTTTGCTCGCGGGTGCAGATGAACGTGAATAAGCGTCTCAGTTGTTACTTCGCTGTGTCTGAAAAGGGCGCCCTTTCAGCCAACGGAGAATGCGCAACGATTGCAGGAACCATTTTGCGCCCGGTAACTACAACAGAATAGCTCCGGTGAACACCCATGACCTACAATTGTCTCGACCACGAGATAAGCAAGCGCACGTGTGAGCGTCCACCCTGCTTCCTCTCAAAATGGCAAAGTACGCGTGGGAGATGAGAGTCGCGCCGCAGCGTCGTGACAATGTGGCGACACGCGCTCATTGCACCATCGCGCTGGTAATGCTGAAAACACAATAGCTCCCCCGAGAAACCCTTTACCAGCGGTAAGTGGTAGGTATAAAGAGCTTGCCGTTTGAACGTTGAAGAAAATGCTCCTTCGTGGCTCAGTGGCTAACACCTCGCACTCATGATTCAGAGGTCAGACGTTTAATTCCGCGCGCTGGAGTCTTTTTCTGGATTATTTTTTTTCTTTCTTGCGTTCTCATAAATATAGATACGTATACATATATGGTAAATGACGGCGATGCCAACGCCCACGTCGACGCCGAGGCCGATGGCGAAATCCTGCCAAAATTGTCTATGTAATTGCTATCGCAATAAAAATGAAATTCCAAACACCAGCGCTATGTTCCTGGGCTATACAATTATATACAACGCTCTAACTATTTACGAACAAAAGTCAGAGATCAGTACAGAACAACTAACACGTCTTTTCTAGCCTTGGTATACAAGGTTAGCTAAGTTATTCAGGAAACAAGCGTTGTTCTCGATGACGGCTGTTATTTCTGAAAGGCGGTTTCAGTCTACTGCTGTGCAGACAGCGAAGGGCTGTGAACAAAATGTTGTCTGAAATGAAGGTACGCCTACTTTGTGGGAATTATCTTGCCTGGGTGAAATGAAAGATGGAGACATATTTCATTGTGTATGTTAGGGCAATGGTAAAAATATTTTGAAAGCAACATAAGCGTGAAACTTGGCGTCGAGATTCTAGAATTGATAAAATAAAAGTGTTTTTCATGGTGGCGACGATTGCGGTACGATTGTAGTTGCGTAAACTGAAACGGGCAGCGTTGTTTCGTACGAGCTCAAGTGCAGTAATTAGGTTAGCCGAAGATGTGTCCCAAATAGCTGATGTGTAATCTAGTTTGCTACGAACAAGCAAGTTTGATTGAATACATTTCGGCCCACCATCATCCAGCATTGGAAAATCAGTTTCCATACTTGACTTTTGTTGTTCTGTATTCCCTGTTTAAAGAGTTGTAGGTCTGTCAAATTCGCTGCAAAACCATGCAGTGGCCGGGTACAGGGATCCGCATATTTTCGCTCACTCTCACTCGCGACATCTGAAGTTCGCAAGTCTTAATAGGAAAAAAAAAATTTTCCTGTTTGCAACTTCGCAGCACGACCCTCCAAAGTGCGTTCCTGGGGGCAGCGTGGGCAACTTCCTGATGTTCGCCAGCGCATCTCAAGGCACGATGCCCAACAACCGGCGCTTCTCCGTATGCAGCATCCACGACATCTCGGCTATTCTGGCGCATATGTTCTCGGAACAGAGTACCCGCTCAAACTGCCTCCAAGGTGTGCTCATTCGCACTTCTGCTCTCTCTTTTGTATCCACTTCGAAGACATCATGGGAGATAGCCGGTGGTGCTAGAGTTCTTCTCGAAGGGTAGATAGCTGAGCTAATTGGTAGGAATTAGTTAGAAAAAAGACAAGCTCAGATTATCAAATAAACCACGACATTGTGACTGAGAGAAAAATAGGATCAGCAGAAAATAGTTGTGATTGAGAAATAAATAGTGTACTCGCACCATAGCTAAAAAAAAAGACGGATGAATACTCACTGTGCTAATGCTCATTGAGAATTCTTTGATATATTTTTACAGCAGCACAGCCATTCAAGCCTGATGCAATCAGTTCAACGCGAACAGAAAAAAAATCTTACTCGCAATGACCCCAGCCACGGTGTTCTAGTGGCTAATGTACGCGGCTACTGACCCGCGGGTCGCGGAATCGAATCCCGGCTGCAGCGGCTCCATTTTCGATGGAGGCGAAAATGCTGTAGGCCCGTGTGCTCAGATTTGAGTGCACGTCAAAGAACCGCAGATGTCGAAATTTCCGGAACCCTCCAGCACGGCGTCTCTCATAATCATATGGTTGTTCTGGGACGTTAAACCCCACAAATAAATCAATTACTATAAATGACGTCACTGCGCGTTGCCTAGCGACCGGTTGCACAGCTGGGTGTCTGCTTCGCTACCTCCTACGCTGTTTCGAGCCCGCCTGCCTTCAACAGAAACTAAAGTCAAATAACAATTTACGTCAGAGTGAAATCTCAATGTGTTTGAACGTCTAAAGCGATAATATTATCAACAGCAGTGCCCTACTTACTGAAAAGCTAAGGTAAATGCACAAGAATACGAGTGGTTTGAAAATTGAATTTTCGCGTGGTTGAACTCCACAGGTCGTGCTATTTAGCGGGGCTTAGTTGAACCAAGCAGCCGGCGATTATGGAGGCCATGGTTAAATATGTTCAATGGCCATTGTTGCTGTTGGCGCTCCCGCTAATTTCCCTCTGCTGCTAGTTGGCAGCTGCGTATTAAAGCCGGGAAGCGTTTTGTGCGGCAACAGTGACGTCAGACGTTCCGTTGAGGCGGGTAATTTGAAGTGTGCTAACCCAATGCGAACCACTAAAATGCGATTTCATTTAAAAATAAGCCCTTCTTCGACACAAAAGTAACGCTACGAGGTTTCTAGACCACTATTTCAACAATCAACGCTGACTTAATAGAGGCCTTTAGTGTCCCTTTAAAGTGATTTTGCCTGCCTGGACTCCACGCGCCACCACTCGGTCGCGTCAGACATGACTTTGCGGTTAACTGTGCTTGCGCTCCTTCATTCTTTATAAAGCCTGTGCCTGAAGCAGACATGCAAATACCAAAGAATGCTTGCAATGCCGATGAAGAAGCCGCTTACTGGGAATCACCAGAAATCGACTCGGAGGAATTTCAAAAAGGACCTGGGATGACGTGCTTAGAAGATCCACCGATGTCATAGCAGCAGCCACTCATTTTAACCTGTCACTAACGGCAAAAGCAACAGTCATTAGGACACAGGCATGCGCTTTTGCGTTTTACATAGCACACATCGCCCTTTTACCTCGCCATGTAACAGGACGTCTCGCCTCCATGGCGGGGACCTTCCTCTGGGGAGGAATATCAGCAAAGGTACAAAAGAAAATTTTACAGCTTCCCACAAACCGTGGAGGCTTGAGTCTCCCAGACATACCACCATTCACGAGAGCTCTGGCAGCAAAATAACAGACAAGCTCTTCGATGACAGCAACTGCCTCGGGTACAGGCTCTTGATGTACTGGAGCAGTACACTAAAAGGTACTTTCAGGGCAAATCCGTACATCGGACCACGAGCAAAAATCCCGCTTAAGTTTTACAGAGCTGCCAGTGCCTTCAAACGAACAGTGGAATCAATAGGTTCATGCAGTTTGGAAGATGTTTCAGCGCAGGAAATAAGCGAAACGGTGAAAATTAGCACACTGAGCAAAGAGGAAGAAACAGCATCCTCTACGAAAAAAAGGGAAACGATGGCGTTGCAATCGCGTACCTAACCAGGTGCGCGAATTTGATTGGTTGAGAAGATGGAGGGCATTCCCTACGCGTGATCGGTTAGCACATTTGGGGAGTCGTTCCAAATGACCGCTGCCCAAACTGCGGCAAAAGAGAGACGGTCCAACATGCTCTGTTTCGGTGCTCGGTGGCGAGGGGCGTCTGGCACATGGTACAACGCCTCTTTGGCTTTCGCCTGGCATGCATGGGAACAGAACGTGGGCTGTTTGCAAGACTCGTCTTTACAGTGATCTTGTACGTACTGTGGCGGCGACGCTGTTTAGCGGAAGTACGGCACAAGCCGCATAGAGGCGCCTATCCCGCACTACAGAAAATTCGGCTCATTGTGTGAAATTACCTAGATCAGCAGCTATAAACTCACGGTGAAGAGGCTTTCCTTCGACGATGGCTCACACGTTTCTTCAAAGTAAAAGAGGAAAAGCTGAAGTTTTCAGTTGTTCCGTACTATCCATGTGCCCACTCTAGTACGCATACATAATTGTTATCCTGTGAAATGTAATTAAATTGATTCATTTTAATTTTTCTTTGACTTGTAACATTTGGATACCCAGTGATCATTCAGGTTTTGGTGGTCGTTTTTAAGATGTATGCACTGTCTTTACTTGTTTTCAATGTTTCGCTTGTGTATGTACAAGTTAAGTGTGCAATAAACTTTCCATTCTTAATAGTCCGTTACGTAGTACGCTGGAAATGGCAAGACGCGACTGTGCTGAACTTGGTTGGAACAGCCCCGCCGCGGTGGTGTAGTGGCTAAGGTACACGGCTGCTGACCCGCAGGTCGCGGGATCAAATCCCAGCTGTGACGGCTGCATTTCCGATGGAGGCGGAAATGTTGTAGCCCGCGCGCTCAGATTTGGGTGCACGTTAATGAACCCCAGGTGGTCGAAATTTCCGGAGCCCTCCACTACGGCGTCTCTCATATTCATATGGTGGTTTTGTGACTTTAAACCCCACCTATCAATCAATTGGTTGGAACATGGCATCACTTCCCATTACTTCGTGTAACTTAGCATCATTTGGCATCTTTCGTATAATCTGATACCACTTAGTATGGCAAGGACCAGATTGGAACAGATCACCATTGGTTTCGGTGGAACAGTGATTACGGTGCTTGGCTGCTAGTCCCAATGTGAAGGGCTCGATCCCGCCAGGATGATCGCAGTTCGATGAAGCCGAAATGCTAGAGACCCGTGCTCTGTGCGATGTCAGTGCATGTTTAGAACACCAGATGTTCGAAATTTCCAGATCCCTCCATCACGAGGTCCCTCGTAATCCTACCATTGTTTCGGCACGTAAAACACCACAGATTAGAGACCAATCAGTTCCACTGTGCATTGCGCCACTTGAGCAAGCTACGCCCGGATTTTCTTCTTGTTTCATTCATTCTCATTCATTTTTATTGCCGCAAAGGTCCCGGTTGAGATTAATACATGAGAAAGCGGGTGATAGAAAGGCCATTATTATAATGGCAGTTACGATGGGATGGTTTTGGTGAGCCGCTTGAATGCTTAAGTGTCGATTATAGTGGCAACTTCACTGGGCAGGTCAGTCTAGCCCCTGGCTGTGCGCAGGAAAACGATTGGGGAAAGTTGACGGTATGGGCTTGAACTGGATAGTCGAGAAACGCGAAGGGCTCCTCTAATGTATGGGTTATCTAAAGGCAAAAAATGGAACAATTTATGATAAAGCTTAAGACATGTGACTTCTTGGCATTTAGCCAGATCGAATAAGTTAATATTTACTTTTTTAGTGCCGAGATCTTTGAGGTGTATGAATAGTTAGGTAGTATGAATCACGCTGCACGGTTCTGGATAGGCTCGAGGGTGTTCATGAGGTTACTGTGGTGAAGATCGAAAAGCGCATGCGCATACTCTAGCTTTGGTCGAACAAAGGTTTGGAATGCAACTTTTTTTAATAGAAGGAAAAGCGAGCGAAAGGTTACGGCGTAAGTAGCTAGAGTATACGATTAGCAGAATTTATGACGTGGGTAATATGACAGGTCCAAGTTAGGTCACGATAAATGTTCACACCAAGGTATTTAAACAAATCGACTGTAAAAAAACTGGCTTTTTGACATTGTAATTATAAACTGCGTGATGATGACGACGATGGATAGACATTACCACGGTTTTATAAACATTCGAAGACATGAGCCCACATTTACACCCGTTCTGTGTGCGGGTGAGATCACATTGTAATATGGAATGATCGGATGGGTTAGTAATTGCACGACAGACAACACAATCATTGCTGAATAAATGAATGTGAGAAGAAATGTTTGCAGCAAGGTCATTAATGTATATTAAGAAGAAGATGAGACCAACTACGATATCATTGCGGTACACCTGAAAGAACGGATGTTAGAGATGAAGAGTATGAGTTGGCATGAACGAATTGCTGATGGTTGATTAAAAAACATCGAATCCAGTTTAGAACACAGTGTTGGATGTTAAGATGGGACAGTTTTACTAAAATACGACCACGGGGAACCTTATGCATTGTCTTTTCGAAATCTCAGAATATTGTGTCGGTCAGAATGTTATGGCCTCGGTTTATGTTAAAATCACGCAGAAAAAGAGCAAGTTGAGTGTCACAGGAATAATTTTTACGAAAGCTATGCTGACTTGGGTGAAAGAAATTGACAGATGTTAAGAAGTAGCAGTACGAGAGTGTATGCATGCTCCATTATTTTACAAATGTCGCTTGTTATGGAAATGGAACGGTAGTTACTCGGTCATGTTCTGTTTTCTTTCTTGAAGACCGGGATGACCTAGCCCACCTACCAGTCATGAGGAACTGAACCACCGTTAAGTGATTCATGAAATAAGAGTGACAAAAACAGGCTACACACATGTTTAGTATCTTTAAGCATTTTAGAATTGATACCGTCTACTGCTGTGAACGATCAGTTATTCAATGACTTTGACAATGCCGTATGAATTGATGTGATATTTTGCATCATCGAATACGTGGAAAATGAAAGATAAGATAAACTGTCGGGTGGCTTATTAGTAAAAACACTGCTAAATACTGTGTTCAGGCAGTCAGCAACACCATTCTCAGGAAAAGGAAGTCTTGAGCTGTCACTAAGTGAACTTTTATTAGAAGGAGAGGGACTAATGGTTTTCCAAAATCACTTAGGGTTAGTTTGCAACATGGCTGGTATTGTAATTGAAAAAAATCACGCTTAGTTTTGAAGATTAGCTTATAATATTCTTCCTCCACTGCGTAATACCTCTGCCATGTAGACGCACACTTAACTCGTTTGGCGGCTCGAAATAGACGCTTTGTTATTATTTAGCCGTTTGAGGAATGCATTGAACCACGGAGAATTATTTTTTCCTGTTATTGTAATGGTCGGGATATAAATACGTATAAGACGATGAATCTCTGTTTTGAAAAGCAACCAATTCGACTCGAGAGAACTTAGTGGAAAGTTAGCGGCAAAAGTGTCAAAGTATTCTGTTAATTCCCGGTTTATGCTAACTTAGGCTCCGCTATCGTGAAGGCTAAGTGTCTTTCGATTTTTTTTTGTTTCATTAATACAATAAAATGAGGTGTGCACTGTTTGGTGATCGCTCAAGCCATGCAATAAGGTGATTGGCGTCATGTTTTCAGGGTGTGTTGTTAACACCAGCTCGAAAACGTTAAAAGAGTGATCAGCGATGCGCGTAGAATCAATGACGAGCTGCGTTAAGCCGAGTGTCATGCACGTGTTTAGAAAATCGCTCGCCGGGCTTCTGTTAGATAATGAAGAAGCGGAATCAGACCAGTCAATGGTGGGAAAATGAAAATATCCGAACAAAAGCAGGGGGCCATTGGGATACTCCTTTATCAATGTATTTAAACTTTCATGAAGTAAAGGCGTGAATGAACGGTCGTAACTAGGAAGCCGATAGCATATACCAACGAGGATGTGGGGGTGCGTGGCTATGTATCGAAGCCAAACCATTTCCAATGGTGAAGGAAGGTTTACAAATGGACAATGCGAATTCGGCTTAGTTGCGATTGATACACCACCACCACGCAAGTTATCTGCTCTATTTTTCCGTAATATGTCCCATTGTGAAAAAAAGAGAAGAATCTCGGAATAGTCGACGGATGCGTTAAGCCATGTTTACGTTAATAGAAAGACATCGCATGAAAATAAGTTTATTAAACTGCACAGTTCATCGCGTTTAGGGAGCACACTACGAGTGTTAGCCAGTAAAAATGAAAAGTAACTATTTAATGCAGAAGGTTTAATACCAGATCTAAATAATGGCTGTTGGTGTTCTTCAACGACGCAATTAAAGAAGTGGTCGTAGTATTACGTTTTTTTTTCATTCGCTATTATCTTTTTGTGACGTAACACGTATCACAAGTTTCGGGCCCCTCCAAACTTGTTGAGGCGTCTGTGGACGAGCCGCGTGCTGGGGGAGAGGTTCTGCGCGACTGAATAGCCAGTACCTTTGAATTTCCGCCCCGAAGATGGGCTCTTTATAGCGAGCGAATTTCACGATTGGTGACCTGCGTTTTTCAGTTTGGCAAAACCCGATGCGATGTGCAGGCTCGGTATCGCGTGGTTTTACCTGTGTGTCTCATATTCGTTCGCAATGTACGATGGTGTTTTTTTTTTTTCAGAATCAAGCTATGTTTTTTTTATTTACCTTCCACGCCTTGGAAAACAGGGTTACTTCTTCTAGATCTATTTTCAGCATGATTTATCCGGTTATACAGGGTATTTATATGCGCCACATTTTCGGTACAAGTCCCATTGACTTTCAGTCATTCAGTCTGCATCTCATCGATACTAGCACAGACTGTCTCGATTTCCTCGAGTCGAACTTTATTTCACTGAAAGTTTTATCATGATCAGCTAATTGAATTTTGACCAACTTGAGCTGCGCTAATATCACCATCTGCCCGGATCGTTTCATTCAAGACTTTTAGAATTTTTTTTTGTCGGGGCCGGGATCAGATTCAACATCATCGGCTAGTAAGACGAGGCTTTGTCACATTTGAGCACAATCACTTGCGATGGAGCAAAAACGCCGCCTGCCCGCCAGCATCAAGAGTGCTCACTGACTAGTTGGTTTGGCATAAAGACAATAAGAGTTCAATACCTGCACCAGGAAGACGGCGAGGAGCGTTAGCACGGGTCACCGCTATCGTGCTACCAGGCCCACTGAACGGCGCGTTGTTCAAGCTTGCTTTTTAACCAAATCCAAAGCATGCGTGGATTGGTTCAGGGGTGGTTTCTGTGCCGAAGTGGCCGACTGAAAGGCACAATGCTCGATGATACGGTCGTCGACAGGGCATGAAGTGCACAGATCTGGATGCTCCGAGCAGAGGTTAATTTGAGGGTCAGGATAATGCCGTCGGTTGGTGCTCGGGTAGCAGAGGCCATGGCCTGACATCAGATGCTGGAAACGGGATACAGAGGTCGGACGGCTCCAGTAGCTGCAAACTCTAGAGTCTGAGAAAGTGCACCAAGAGCAAACGAGGAACGTTAGCACGGGCCATTGTTAGCGTGCTTTCCATCTTCTCATCTATAGTGCTATATTTAGCCTATATACATCAATATTGCGTCGTATATTTTTCTGGCGTATGTGTCTGCACGTATTACTTTAATTATTCATTATTCTTCGGCTTTGGGCTCCGCCCATAGCCATAGGCGTCGTTCTATTTCACGTGCACAGTATGAGTAACGGCAAAAGCATATTCAAGCGATTTTTATTTACCCTTGTTTCACTTCAGTCGAATTCATCCTGTGCTTGCGAATTGGCCTATTATTGACTTCATCATACAACCTAATCTGCTAGTGTCCTTAGCGTTTCTATATGCTTGGTATCGCTCTTTCGTTTACCTTCACTATAGTCGCGCCGCTAGTCGTCAGCACTGCGCACTTAGGGACTTCTAGAACTGTACTTTTCCCTCGTGACCTCAACACGACTACCAGGCACCACCTGGTCGTGATTTGATCTATTTTCGTGGTCATGTCCATCAGCGTTGCGCCTATATTTTGAGTGACTTAAACTGCAAGTTGCCTCGTCCTAATTGCTATTCTAACATCGTACTGTCCACATAATGGACACCCAGACTGCATTCCCTATGGCAGCGTGCCGTCGCTCAAAACGATGACGCTGATCGCGTTATTGCGAGGCTACAGCCTTTCCTCGCCTTCTCGCGCAGGTGTCCGAGGCCCGTTCTGCGGCAACTCTATACGGGAGGAGGATGAAGAATGCGACTGCGGCTACGACTGGAACGAGTGTCGCGAGATGTGCTGCTATCCGCGTGAGCACGGACAGCTCAACCGCAAAGGTTGCACGCTTCGACCGGATGCCAAATGCAGGTGCGAGAATGAAACTACCATCATTGAACTTGCATGACCAAAATGCACGTACCTTCGGTGAAGCTGCTCACCAGCAAGTCGCTGCAGGAACCAACCAGATTTTATATGACCGCCAATTGCGTTCCTCAAACCTTCGTGAAGTGACTCAAGGACACTTCCTTCAGTTTCATTCGTATACTATTCGAAATGAGTACGGTCATTGCGCCATTTACCGTCCGCTGTGTCCCACTACATCAGCTAGTCTAATGCGATATTGATATTGTCATGGGGTCGTGACGTTGACGAAGGCAGCAGTGAGTTTGTATCAAGTGAAACTCCTTATTTGGTCGAATTTAGTGACCGGGAAGGGAAGCTCAAACTGCAGCGAAGAATGCGTGCCCCCCGTTCCTGGTCTCCTTGGAGTAGGGGGAGGGGGGGGCGCAAAGTTTGTTTATACATTGACCTAGTATAGAGTGAGGGGGCGGGGGTGCTGCGACGAACCTTCACTCTCCGCCCCATAAAGGGCATCCCTGTGCACCCTCATGGGTGGTAATTTAAAATGTACAGAGAAAGGAGTGTGTGGAGCAACATAGAAATGACAATCAATCGTCGGAATAGGGACGGTGTAACAATTGAGTGCCCCGTCAAAGGCGTTTGGATGTGAGCCAAATAGCTGGCAACACTTCCAGCTGAGCTAGAACTACTTCTATAAAAGAATATTTGTATTCTGTGTTATGGGTTCTATAATTGAAAAAGGGATCAACCATAGCGCTCGAGGTAAGGGAAATGAGAATAATGATTTCGTCATAACTATATGAAAGATAGCGTCAAAGTGACTCCGTTTAGCCCCTGGCAATATCGTGAAATCAAACGTCTACGGAAAAAAATCAAAACGGGCCGACACCCCCTGCATGCCCGAAGACGCCTCGCACATGCTGTGGATCACGTGTTGAATTTGGGTAATCGTATTCGAGAGATCATAACGTCGGAAGATCGAGACACAGGCATGCCAGAAGCACCCTATATCCACCAATGAGCTTGGCGAGGAGAAACACTGGCGCTCTCACGTCTCCTTTTTTTGTTTCCTGTGTTTATTTGTGCGGGTGAGATCACACTGTAATATGGAATGATCGGATGGGTTAGTAATTGCGCGACAGACAACACAATCATTGCTGAATAAATGAATGTGCGAAGAAATGTTTGAAGCAAGGTCATTAATGTATATTAAGAAGAAGATGGGACCAACTACGATATCATTGCAGTACACCTGAAAGAACGAATGTTAGAGATGAAGGGGTATGAGTTGGCATGAATGAATTACTGACGGTTGGTTAAAAAACCTCGAATCCAGTTTTATCCGAATCATAGATGAATGAAATGCGTGGGTGTTTAAAATATTTAACAGCAATGACGATAATAGTAACGCATTCATTCACATTACGGTCAGCGGTGTATCGAAGCAGAAATACCAGGGGAAGAGGAAATATTCGTTTGTCCCGTACCATAGACTTAATTTTTTTTTTCCTAAAAACTGCCCCCAGCACGTTTCCCAATAGGCGACCTCGACCTGTGAGTAAAAGGACCTGATGAATTTCTAACCTCTCTCCGGGTTTATACACTTCAGTCAATAAAATCGGATATATATATATATATATATATATATATATATATATATATATATATATATATATATATATATATATAGTGATAAACTTCGAGAATAGTGCAGTATAGGAAACAAAACAATAAAATATTTATTTAATCCTAACAGTTTCGGCTGGTGGACCAGCCTTCTTCGGAGGATGTAAGTGAAATGATACAAGTTCCCGTAGCAGAGGGTCACCCTCACAGTTTAAAGACCCTCCAAAAAAAGAGAGAGAGAGAAAAAGACAAGCGGGCGAACGAGGTAGCAACAGACAACAAGAAGCAGAAGAAGGAGAGGAACTAGAAAGGAGCGACGGAGAGCCGCCGGAAACGAGCGGGTAATTCTGGCATTGTTGCTGCGTATAGGTAAGACGCGCCGCCAGCGGAGGCGACCAAGAAAAACGGAAAAATGTGGAACATGTTGCCGCCTTACTCGCATCCCACACATGGATCGAGTTTAAGTTCACGTGGTTCGGCGGCTGGCCCGTGGCATCGGGCCACACACACACACACACACACAAGAAGCATACGACCCGCTCCAGCTTTCGGAATATAATGGCCACGTGGAAAGCTAATGTGCCCTCTCCCCCTCCCTCCACCTGCCCTCTCTTGCAGAAAAATGTACAACCAGTCATACTGAAAATAAATAAATGGGTATTCTTGTAAAGGATGAAAATATATAAAAATAAATAATACTAAAAAGTACTCAGAAATGAAAATAAAGCTTAATAATACTAACACACTCCGTTCGGTTTACGTAGCATCGAATTCGTTTAGTTTCGCTATATTGACTAACTTGCGTGTGCGACTTCACGTATGTATAAATAAATTAATTGAGTAATTCAATTTATGTGTTTCACGAAACGTCGCGGAGACACGTCAGTCGCCCAGGGCTCTCGTTGATTCCGTGGGTAAGTGATCTGAATTTCTTTATAAAGTATGACTCCCGCTGTTCGCGCTCCCGTGTGTTCTGGAAGCCGGATTGTAGGAGTATGACACTTACGCGTTCGAAAGAGTGACCAGGAAGATTGATATGTTTGGAGAACGGCAAATTGGGGAGGCCCTTTACGTGTGCCCTGTGGTTGTTGAAACGCAAACGGAACGCGGTTTCCGTGTGTCCAATATATTCCTGTTTGCACACCTCGCAGCGAATTTTGTATACCACATTGGCTGAGTCACAGTTAAGGTCGTCTTTAATTTTGTACACATAGTCTGAACAGGAGGCTTCGGCCGTATCTGTGGTCACCATGTGTGTGCACACCCTGCAGCGAGGTTTCCCGCACGGTCTACAGCCCTGATGGTGGTCGGATTTGTGTGTTTTCGCCCTGACCAGTAAGTCTCTCAGGTTTTTATTTCTTCGGTAAACCACCTTGGGCGGAGTCTGAAAAATGGCAGAGAGGCGACTACTCTGTTTAAGTATGTTGAAGTGGCGGTTTAGTATAGAATTCACCCGAGGGGCGGCGGCGCAGTATGTGAGGATTAAATTTGCCCCTGAAGTTATATCATCCTTATTCCCACCTTTTTCTCCCATTGTTGATTCTCGGTCCAAAGAGCGAGCGCGCTCAATTGCATTGTCAATTATTTTTTCGGGGTACTTTTGACGCAAGAAGGCTGTTCTCAATTCCTGTGCGTGGGTGTCAAATTGCGTGATTTCAGAGCAAATTCTTCTGTATCTGTGGGCTTGAGAGTAAGGAACACCTGTTTTGCAGTGATGGGGGTGACTGCTATGGAAATGCAGATACTGTTGGCGGTCTGTTGGTTTTTTATACAGGGAAGTAGATATGGTGGTGCCACTGAGTGATACAGTGACATCCAGAAAGTGAACACTCTTCTGCGAATACGTGTGCGTGAATGTTATCGAAGGATGCACGGAGTTGAAACCGGAAATGAATTTGGAAAGATTATGTTCACTATCGGCCCACACGAAGAATATATCATCGAGATATATATTCTTCGTGTGGGCCGATAGTGAACATAATCTTTCCAAATTCATTTCCGGTTTCAACTCCGTGCATCCTTCGATAACATTCACGCACACGTATTCGCAGAAGAGTGTTCACTTTCTGGATGTCACTGTATCACTCAGTGGCACCACCATATCTACTTCCCTGTATAAAAAACCAACAGACCGCCAACAGTATCTGCATTTCCATAGCAGTCACCCCCATCACTGCAAAACAGGTGTTCCTTACTCTCAAGCCCACAGATACAGAAGAATTTGCTCTGAAATCACGCAATTTGACACCCACGCACAGGAATTGAGAACAGCCTTCTTGCGTCAAAAGTACCCCGAAAAAATAATTGACAATGCAATTGAGCGCGCTCGCTCTTTGGACCGAGAATCAACAATGGGAGAAAAAGGTGGGAATAAGGATGATATAACTTCAGGGGCAAATTTAATCCTCACATACTGCGCCGCCGCCCCTCGGGTGAATTCTATACTAAACCGCCACTTCAACATACTTAAACAGAGTAGTCGCCTCTCTGCCATTTTTCAGACTCCGCCCAAGGTGGTTTACCGAAGAAATAAAAACCTGAGAGACTTACTGGTCAGGGCGAAAACACACAAATCCGACCACCATCAGGGCTGTAGACCGTGCGGGAAACCTCGCTGCAGGGTGTGCACACACATGGTGACCACAGATACGGCCGAAGCCTCCTGTTCAGACTATGTGTACAAAATTAAAGACGACCTTAACTGTGACTCAGCCAATGTGGTATACAAAATTCGCTGCGAGGTGTGCAAACAGGAATATATTGGACACACGGAAACCGCGTTCCGTTTGCGTTTCAACAACCACAGGGCACACGTAAAGGGCCTCCCCAATTTGCCGTTCTCCAAACATATCAATCTTCCTGGTCACTCTTTCGAACGCGTAAGTGTCATACTCCTACAATCCGGCTTCCAGAACACACGGGAGCGCGAACAGCGGGAGTCATACTTTATAAAGAAATTCAGATCACTTACCCACGGAATCAACGAGAGCCCTGGGCGACTGACGTGTCTCCGCGACGTTTCGTGAAACACATAAATTGAATTACTCAATTAATTTATTTATACATACGTGAAGTCGCACACGCAAGTTAGTCAATATAGCGAAACTAAACGAATTCGATGCTACGTAAACCGAACGGAGTGTGTTAGTATTATTAAGCTTTATTTTCATTTCTGAGTACTTTTTAGTATTATTTATTTTTATATATTTTCATCCTTTACAAGAATACCCATTTATTTATTTTCAGTATGACTGGTTGTACATTTTTCTGCAAGAGAGGGCAGGTGGAGGGAGGGGGAGAGGGCACATTAGCTTTCCACGTGGCCATTATATTCCGAAAGCTGGAGCGGGTCGTATGCTTCTTGTGTGTGTGTGTGTGTGTGTGGCCCGATGCCACGGGCCAGCCGCCGAACCACGTGAACTTAAACTCGATCCATGTGTGGGATGCGAGTAAGGCGGCAACATGTTCCACATTTTTCCGTTTTTCTTGGTCGCCTCCGCTGGCGGCGCGTCTTACCTATACGCAGCAACAATGCCAGAATTACCCGCTCGTTTCCGGCGGCTCTCCGTCGCTCCTTTCTAGTTCCTCTCCTTCTTCTGCTTCTTGTTGTCTGTTGCTACCTCGTTCGCCCGCTTGTCTTTTTCTCTCTCTCTCTTTTTTTGGAGGGTCTTTAAACTGTGAGGGTGACCCTCTGCTACGGGAACTTGTATCATTTCACTTACATCCTCCGAAGAAGGCTGGTCCACCAGCCGAAACTGTTAGGATTAAATAAATATTTTATTGTTTTGTTTCCTATACTGCACTATTCTCGAAGTTTATCACTTTTATTACGGTAGCCGGAAGAAACTCTGATCATCTATTTCATCATATATATATATATATATATATATATATATATATATATATATATATATATATATATATATATATATATATATATATATATATATATATATATTGTTACGGGGAAGATTTATTCACCGAGAGCTGGTCTTGCTAACGGCTTAAAGAGCGCACAGTCATGCAGGCCAACGGGAGAAGCTCGAGAGTCCAACCCACTACAACCACGTTGTAATCTTCTTCATTTGGTTGCCAATTCAGCTGTGTCGGGGTGACAGTTTCATACACGTATCATCACCCCGGCCCATAAGGCACCGTCTCGGTGCCTGTTAAATGAGCGAGTCGGCGTTGTAGGGCTTGAGACGAGAAACGTGGACTACTTCCGTTCTGGGTGCAGCAGCTGATGAGTTTGTGGTAGCGGAAATCTCGTAGGTCACAGGTGTGACCTGACGAATGACTCGGTAGGGCCCGGCGTATCGCGATAGTAGTTTCTCGCAGAGGCCAACACGTCGAGATGGGAGCCACAAGAGAACAAGTGATCCCGCAGAGAAAACGGCATCTCTATGTCGACGGTCGTAAAGGGACTTCTGTGCTGTCTGCGACGACGATAACCGAGCGCGCGCTACCGCGCGTGCCGTGAGGGCCCGGGTGATCGCATCCTGAGCGTACGAAGTGGAGGATGGGTGGTCTGATGAAAGCAGTGTGTCGAAGGGCAGTAAGGGATGACGTCCGAAGAGTAGATAAAAAGGGGAGTAGCCCGCTGTTTCATGACGCGACGAGTTATAGGCGAAGGTTACGAACGGAAGAGCTATGTCCCAATCAGTGTGGTCGGTAGATACGTACATGGAAAGCATGTCCGTCAATGTGCGGTTTAGGCGCTCCGTAAGGCCGTTAGTCTGAGGGTGGTAAGATGTGGTGAAGTTGTGACGGGTGGCACAAGATTGGAGTAGGTCATCAACCACACGAGATAGAAAGTAGCGACCACGGTCTGTGAGCAGGTGAGTCGGAGCGCCATGCTGGAGAATAATGTCGTACAGCAGGAAGTCGGCAACGTCGGTTGCGCAGCTGGTTGGTAGCGCTCGAGTGATTGCATACCGAGTGGCATAGTCAGTGGCCACTGCAATCCATTTATTTCCAGTTGTAGAAGTAGGGAAGGGACCTAGCAAGTCCAACCCCACTCGATAAAATGGCTCGGCTGGAACTTCAATAGGTTGAAGAAGACCGGCAGGGGGAGTCGTAGGCTTCTTTCGGCGCTGGCAGAGGTCACAAGATGTGACGTAACGGCGAACAGAGCGGTACAGACCCTTCCAGAATACTCGTCGACGAATGCGGTCATAAGTTCTGGAGACTCCTAGATGTCCAGAAGTTGGAGCGTCGTGGAATTGTCGCAGAACATCCTTTCGCAGGTGATGCGGTACGACGAGTAAAAGTTCCGCGCCGTCGGGGTGTAAGTTGCGGTGGTACAAAATGTTGTCTTGAAGCAGGTATCTGCTAAGAGATGGGTCAGGATAACGCGATTGAAGGCGGTCAATGATGGTGAGTAACGATGGATCTCGGCGCTGTTCGTCAGCCACGTTCAAAAAGTCAGTGATGGCTAAAACGTAGGCATCGGATTCCAAATCAGTGGAGCTAGGTGGATCAACTGGGTGCCGGGATAAGCAGTCAGCATCGCTGTGCAGCTTTCCAGATTTGTAAACAACCGAGAACGTGTACTCCTGTAATCGAAGAGCCCATCGGCCGAGTCTTCCTGTAGGGTCCTTAAGCGTCGACAGCCAGCAAAGCGCATGATGGTCCGTGATGACTGCGAACGGACGTCCGTATAAGTACGGACGGAATTTCGCGATAGCCCAAACGAGGGCTAAGCATTCCCGCTCAGTTATAGAATAATTTTGTTCCGCTTGCGACAAAAGGCGGCTAGCGTAGGCTATCACATGGTTGGTGCCATTCTGTATCTGAGCGAGTATAGCACCAATGCCATGGCCGCTTGCATCGGTGCGAAGCTCTGTTCGAGCCGTTGGATCAAAATGAGCCAACACAGGTGGTGAGGTGAGGGCGGTAATTAGCGACGCAAAGGAATGTTCTTGGTCCCTTCCCCAAGAGAAGGCCACATTCTTTTTGAGGAGATCCGTGAGGGGCCTAGCAATATCCGCGAAGTTGAAGACAAAGCGGCGGAAGTATGAGCAGAGCCCAATAAAACTGCGAGCTTCTTGTGTGGAACGCGGAACCGGGAATTCTCGGACTGCACGGACTTTGTCAGGGTCGGGTTGAACACCAGTGGCGTCAACAAGGTGGCCGAGTAGTTTAATCTGCCGACGTCCAAATGAACATTTCGACGAATTCAGTTGGAGACCAGCGCAACGAAAAACGTCAAGAATGGCCGAGAGACGAGACAGGTGGCTTTCGAAGGAGGGCGAGAAAACTATTACATCATCCAGATAGCAAAGGCAGGTCGACCATTTGAAACCGCGAAGAAGAGAGTCCATCATACGTTCAAACGTAGCCGGGGCATTGCACAACCCAAAAGGCATGACCTTGAATTGGTAAAGGCCGTCGGGTGTGATGAATGCTGTCTTCTCGCGGTCGCGGTCGTCGACCGAAATTTGCCAGTATCCGGATCGAAGGTCAATGGTCGAGAAATAGTTGGCGCCGTGGAGGCAGTCGAGCGCATCATCGATTCGGGGTAAAGGATAAACGTCCTTCTTGGTGATCCGATTCAGGTGGCGATAGTCGACGCAAAAGCGCCAGGTGTTGCCCTTCTTTTTAACTAAGACCACAGGGGAGGCCCAAGGACTCGATGAAGGCTCAATGACGTCTTTACTCAACATTTTCTCGACCTCCGTCTGTATAACTTGGCGCTCAGCATGTGACACGCGGTAAGGGCGTTTGTGGAGTGGACTGGCGTCGCCGGTGTCGATGCGGTGGGTTACGGCACTTGTGCGGCCCAGGGGTCGGTCGTCGACGTCAAAGATATCCAGGTAAGAAAACAGAACATCCCGGAGCGCCGCAATTTGGGAAGGTAAGAGGTCGCTGGATATCATTTTGTCGAGGAACGCCTTATTTTGCGACTTGATGACAGGTTTCGCCATGGTCTTAGTGTCAGGTGTAAAAGAACAAATCGAACATTCATCAAGGGTCGAAAGATCAGCTAAAGTGATGCCTTGGGGAAGAACTTGGGTCGACGTAGAGAAGTTCAGAACTGGAAGTAGCACCATGTTGTTAGCAACAATCACTATAGTATGTGGTAGTGCGATGTGGTGCGTAAGGGTCAAATCAATGAGGGGAGCTACCAGATAGTCTCCATCAGGAACGGACGGGAAGGGCGACAGAGGAACGTACATAGCAGCCTGGGGCGGTAGCCGTAGAGACTCCACGGATCGTAGCCGAGTGCGACTTGGAGGAGTGAAATCGGGACGCAAAGGCAATTCGAGCCGTAAGATACCGGTAGAACAATCGATGAGGGCGGAGTGGGTGGTTAAGAAGTCTATTCCAAGGATGACGTCGTGTGGGCAAGCATCGAGGACTGCGAAGAGAACGGAAGTGTGGTGGCCAGCAACAGTAACGCGGGCAGTGCACATACCAAGTACCGATGTTCGACTTCCGTTAGCAACTCGAACAGTAGTGAACATAGCTGGTGTGAGAACTTTTTTCAGGCGAGATCTAAGTGTAGAACTCATAACAGATACTTGGGCACCAGTGTCAATTAGAGCAGTAACGGCGTGGCCATCAACGAACACCCGAAGTAAATTGCGTCTTGAAATTGTAGCCGGTTGAGGGTTTTCGTTCCGAGTCGTCAACGCAGCGCCACCTCCAGGAGCTGCACTCGTCAGTTTCCCGGGGAATGGCCAGAATAAGCCGGTGACGGAGAGCGGCGGCGTTGAGGGGAGCGTGACGGCCGACCCTGAGGTGACGGCGAGCGGCTTGACCAGTTTCTTTGGGCGACGACGTCAGCGTAGGACGGTTCGGAGCGTGGAGATGAACGGCGAGCGGAAGAGTCCTGAATATGGTCATCCGAAAAACCGGGTTGCGAATAGTGTCCACGGTCCTGACGGCGGTCGACATTACGAAAGCTTGGCTGGAAATATCCCCTGTTGCGACAATGGCGGGAGATGTGCCCAACTCGAGAGCAAGAAAAACAGATGGGTCGATCATCGTGCGTACGCCACTCAGATGGATTTCGGTAGCGTGGTGAAAACCGAGGAGTCGAAGCTGCCGCAGCGACAAGTGGGGCAGAGTGGTGGTCAGCGTTGTGGACAGGAGTGCTCATGGGCTGCGGCTGGGGAACCTGGACGCCCAGGTTAGCAAACTCCTGGCGTACGACGGCTTGAATGAGCGAGACTGTTGCCCAGTGGTCTTGCGCAGGGGGCTGATAGGAAGCGGGTGCCATGGCTTCCAGCTCCTGGCGAACAATCCTTGCGATATTGGCTGGAGGCGCAAGTGTATGGGGCGCTGCATAATCCTCGCAAGACGAAGTCGCAGCAGTGTTTGGTAGTCTCGCGATGTGGTGGGTGATTCGCCTGCTTTTTGCTTGTTCAAATCGTCGGCATTCGGATATGATGGAGTCGACAGTGGTGCAGTTCTTGCACATTAGTATGTTGAAAGCATCATCAGCAATGCCTTTCAACACGTTGCTGATCTTGTCCGCCTCGGACATGTTTTTGTCCGTCTTCCGGCACAGTGCCAGTACGTCTTGGATGTACGTGACGTACGACTCCGTCGATGATTGAACACGCGACGCGAGGTCCTGCCTGGCTGCCATCTGACGAGCAACTGACCGACCGAGCAAATCGCGAAGCTTTTGCTTGCATGTGTCCCAGCTGGTTAATTCTTCTTCGTGCGTCTCATACCAGGCGCGTGCCGTACCCCTTAGGTAGAACAGAATATTTGCCAGCATAAGCGTTTCGTCCCACCTGTAGTGCTTGCTGACGCGCTCGAATAATGCGAGCCATTCTTCGACGTCTGTGCTGTCCGTCCCGAAAAACGTGCCAGGGTCGAGAAGATGGGGGGGAATCACAGGTGATGGGGCCGGCGCGGATGGCGAGGCCTGAGTGCCAGTTTCAGGCATCGCGGCTGGAGAAAGCTGGCGTCCACTGCGGAGTTCCAGAGCCGGGTTGTGGGAAGAACCCGCACCTTCCACCAAAAGATGTTACGGGGAAGATTTATTCACCGAGAGCTGGTCTTGCTAACGGCTTAAAGAGCGCACAGTCATGCAGGCCAACGGGAGAAGCTCGAGAGTCCAACCCACTACAACCACGTTGTAATCTTCTTCATTTGGTTGCCAATTCAGCTGTGTCGGGGTGACAGTTTCATACACGTATCAATATATATATATATATATATATATATATATATATATATATATATATATATATATATATATATATATGTCTGGGAGGGAGCACCGCGATAAAAGGGCGCCACGTCATTTTTTTACCGGTATGTTTATGCTACTTAAACCAGGGACTAACGAAGTATAACGGTAAATGTTACTTGTTGTCGTTAGGAAAGGCGCGATGTGCTGAATCGCTTTTCTCGCTCGTAACGTTCCTCTGCAGTCCATCCAACAGCGCCTGCTGCAGTGACACCTGTCTGTTTTACAACGCGTCGTGGCTGTGCAGACAAGACGACGACTGCCGATTCGAAGCCTACTGCGAGTATCCTTTACATCGCTGAAGGGCGTACACGGGACATAGAATTTAATATTAAAAAAAAGCTTTGCTTGTTTGAAGCACGAGCTTACAAAAACATTCCGGTGCATATTTTGAATAGGATGAGGCATGTCACTGTTGAAACAAAATTCCGGAAGCTACTCAACACGTCGTAATGCAATGCCATTGTTTTTTACTGACAAGACCAGTGTTAGGCAGTCATCAATGAGAGGCTAGGTATGTGAAGCAGATGTCAGTGTCAACTTTTCAGTGGTTGGGATAAAAAAGAGACGTTTAAAAGTATCGGCGAAAGAAACAAGAAAAATATTGAGGGAACAACTGCGAACGAAGGCTCGCGTGCAGAAAAAAAAACTGAGTGTTTCGTGGAGACGGTTAGAGTGTATATATAACATGTTTCCTTTACCTTACGTTAAATGTAAAAGAAATGGCGGCTGTGGCAACTTGCCGTCACAGCAGCCGCCGTGTCTTAAAGGGGATGTCAATTAAGATAATCATAATTCAACACCATTATACTGATTCGTCATAATCAGCACATAATTTTAGTATGCCACATTCTTTATGCAATAAGCTTGGCTCAAGGTACGTGGACTTAGGTACTTAAGTGCACGGCCTTTTATGATTGCCTGTTCCCGGGAGAATCGGCGTGATGAGGCTCATCGAAGGCTTACTAACTCTCTTTGAGAAAACCGATTTCGCCTCGCGTTCGTACACAATTCGCAATGTCACTACTCATTTGTCGTGACGTCTGTGTTATTTTTTTTTCATTTATCTTTCTCCTATCTTCTTCCCACTATCTTATTTTCCCCTGTTTCCTATTCTGGAAGAAGAGGCAGGTGTTGGGCTTCTTTAGGTGGTAGTTCCCAGCTTTATCCCTGCCCATTTCGTCTGTCGGTTCAATTAGCTTGGGGATACACTTACGGTAGGGAGACACCACGAAGAAGAGAATACAAAGAACATAGAAGACTGCTTAACAGAACGAGCGCAAAACGATGTGCTCGTTCTGTCAAACTGTCATGTGCTTCTAGTCTGTTCTTCGTAGCGTCTTCCTATTGTTAGCGCATCACCGTGCCAACATGATGTAACTAGCCCCTTTCGTCGCATTACTTTGCTTTCGTGTTTTCTGTGTATCCATACCAAATCACTACGGTGACCACGATGATAATAACAATAATAATAATAATAATAATAATAATAATAATAATAATAATAATAATAATAATAATAATAATAATAATAATAATAATAATAATAATAATAATATTAATAATAATAATAATAATTTTATGTAATGATATATGACAATGAAATGCGTGGGTGTTTAAAATATTTAACAGCAATGACGATAATAGTAACGCATTCATTCACATTACGGTCAGCGGTGTATCGAAGCAGAAATACCAGGGAAAGAGGAAATATTCGTTTGTCCCGTACCATAGGCTGACGCTCCGCGCACAAGCTTCACGAAGGGAGTGTAGGAAGCCGGGACATCCGTACAAAAAATTCCTCCTCCTCTCCGAAGATTATGCGCCCTACCGCACGCAAGCGGGGGACAAATGAGCCAATTCGGCGACGCTGTGGAGGGTGAAAGAGCGTCGCCAATTGGCTTATTTGTCCCCTGCTTGCGTACGGTAGGAGCCCTGGAACGTGTGTTGCGGCTGTGCGGGAAGCGCGTGGAGCCGGCCCTAACACCTGCCGGCGCGCGGCCGCCGCCTCGGACGCCGCCATCGGATGCCTGACATAGCCCGACTAAGAAATGTGTTCGCATTTAAAAAAACCTCTGCTGGGTGCATGAAGGACCTTGACGGACTTACTCTCAGCGGTTGGAGCGGCGAGTGTCCCGTCTCACCGCACAAGCGTGACGGCGTATTCTGCAACCACGGCACGCAGGCCTGCGAAGGTGGCGAGTGCGTGCGCTCAGTCTGCAGCCTTTACGACCTCGAAGAGTGCTACCTCACGGGGCCCCAGCGCACGCCGGAGGAGATGTGCCTCATAGCATGCCGAGAGAATGGTACGAGCCTGCTGCTGCTGTGGCAATGACGCTGTGTGATCTTTTAAAAGGAAAAAGTGTAAATTTAAGATCTCGTTTTTTTTTTGTTAGCCAAGTTGATAAAGCGGACGGGGGGGGGGGATGAACGACCGCCGCCACCGTAGCTTTGTGGTAGGGCACCGGGCGCGTGACTTAAAGGTTGCAGGTTCGGACCCTGACGGCGTCAAATTCTATTTTCGTCAACGTTTCTTTCTTCACATTATCATTACAATTACTGCTAATGAAAACCCCTGTACTTTCCTTGGCAACATTGTCTATTAGTTCAGTGATCTTTTGCTAGTTGCAGAATCTTTGAATGTGAACGTGCAAGTGTCTTTCTTTTTTCGCGAATATAGAAAGTAAATTTTAGGGCTCGATTTTTTAAGTAACTTTAATGAAAACTGTAATGGATCACGTTTTACGTGACGCCATCTGACAAGAAAAAAATGACAGCATATCCACGGAGTGAATGATGACGAGTAGGGCGAAGCGTCCGTACGTCTATGCCTCCGTGTGTCTAGGAATGCGTTCATGTGTCTGATCGCGTTCGAGAGTACAGACGGCGCGCGGGTAACACCGACAAGACGCGAGCCAATGAAGCCGAGCGCAAGCGTGTTCAACGCGCCCGCCGCTCTGCTTCGTCCATGCCCAACCAACGATCCGATACGTGCGGCAATTATCCAGAAGACTGAAGGAGGCACTCTTTCATCGAGCGCTGGCACTGCCCCACGCTCTACCGGGCGCTTCGAGTACTGGCGTGTCACGCCGACGGACAGGGGACATTGCTCGACCCTAAGGAGCTTCGCCCCTAAAAAAATGTTTCCCATTTGCAGTCATGACCTATGAGAAGCTCTGATTAACACTGTCATGTTTACATGTACATAAAATACCCATATAGACGAAGGGACGACTACCGCCGCACCTCAAAATCGCAAGAGCATCGGGCGCGTAATCCGAAGGTAGCAGGCTCGGTGCCTGCCACTTCACTTTCTTCACACCTTTATCACAATTACTGCGATAGACTTGAAACATTATAATTAACGTCTCATATACCTTCTTTCACTCCATTGTCGGCTGGTTTACGTTGAGGTTTATTTTTTCATAACTGAAGACAACCACGTGGGTGCACGTACGCCCTTTGGGTCCTAGTCTTTAGCAGTGGTGTGCAATGATATGTGTAAAGAAAGTAACGACTTAATGCGCTCCTTCTTTCATTTGGAGCGAATAATGCCTACCTTGATTTTCTGCCGCTGTTTCTTTCTTCACAGTGTTCTTAAATGCGTGAGAAAGCCACAAATGAAAAAAAAACGTAATATGACAGTGGTGATCCTGTAGGTTTTTTCTATGTGTGTGTTTTGTCCTCCTCCTTTACGCTGTAACAAGAGCACTGTCCAAACAGGTGAATTCATTATGTTATTATATTTCATTATTATTAGCCCTATTTTCTGATATCTCTAGCAGCTTTGTTCAGATGCAAATGACAGAATTTAGATAGACTCGACATAGTAATTTTCATATAAACAAAGCTGCTGAAGGTCCCGGCAAATGAGCACCTAAAATGATAAACATAGCGGATGGGCGTGACCTTGACTTGTCGGCAAACTGTTCGACGAAGGTTGTACAACTGTCTGTCTATCTGTCTGTCTGTACAACAGTCCTGTCTATGTGTTTCCTTCTGTGTGGCTGTGATTTTGGCTAGAAGACGACTAGTTAATTCCGACACGTACGAACTAGCCCAACAGCGAGTTCCACCGGGTTGTACAACGGTTCACAATCACGCGCAGTGTCGGGAAGCGTGTGCATGGAGGCGTGCCACTTCGAGCGCATGAAGGACTTCTGCAACAAGAAGCTGGAGCCAGGGGCGCCGTGCGACGACCTGCGCGGCTACTGCGACGTCTTCCAGCGGTGCCGCCTGGTGGACGCCGAGGGGCTGCTCTCGCGTCTGCACTGGCTCGTTTTCGGAGGACGTGGCCTGCGCAACGCACTCTTGGTAGGAGCTTGCCTGCTGTCGATGAAAAGTGTGGCATGCATTTCGCACTATTGCGGCGCATGGTGGAGCACTCACGCCATTTGAATAGGAGTTCTCATTTTCTACGCAATAGATAACGTGAAACTCTGTCATCGTCTCACATTCTTGTATTCGGAGGGCTTCAAGAAATGCGTCCTAAAATCCTAAAAAAAATAGGAGGAGTGTAATATTTGCTCACTATTTTCTGGTTATTTTTTCTATAAGCTTAAAATGACGTAAGGCATGAGTTATGGCAGTAATTGACGAAAATAACAAATATTTTTTTTATTATTGAGACCAGCGGTCTGGTGAAATGGATAATTGCAGCTCTCTCTGCGAAGACCTCATAGCTGCTCTGAGATTTCCAAAAAGCGGCCTTTGGTAAATGAGCAGATTGATGAAGTCCAACCGCTTGGCAAGCGAAATATAAATCGAAACGCGGAAGAAAGTTATTGTTATATTTTTTCTAGACGTCCAGAGCGAGTAAGCGTCGTTGATTGAACTTACGATCAATCGGCTTCAATTAATTCATGTGTTGACTCACTTTGGGACAAAAGCACGCGTGTATCACATACATTAACGAACGCAGAAGAAGCACTATCACTGCATATAGTCGTGGTCGTGGACCATGATGTCTTTGTGGTCACCTAATGCTTCAGCTCATTGGTGCTTTCGTTTCGGATTTCATAAGAACATTGGTTTATTTTCATTACACCGAAATGATTACCACAGGCCGCTTTCCGTAATTCTCAAATGCGATGGTACGTTCTTCGCAGAAAGGACCCCGATTCTCCCATTCTACCCAAGTTTTCAACTCCATGAACTAGGTTAACTATTTATTGTTCTAATCAGTGTTATACCTGGTGAGTCTATAGCCATATTACGGGGTCTTATACTACAGGAATGTAATTATGCAGAGAGCGAACAGACACTACTCTTCTACTTTTGGAGGCTGTCGGACGTTTTTCCTGAATTAACCAGGGGCTGGTAATAAATTCGTCTATTGCAATAATGTGGTTCGCGTGATTTTCGCATTTTTGGGAAATAATGCAATCGAAGCGATAACTGAGAAAAATCAATATCGAGCAATATGGATGCCCAGAGTGAATGATTGTCGAACGCATACGGGAGACCAACTTACTTTTTCATGTGATGTTCACCTCGGAAGTAAGGCCTGTTAGCCATATCTTATTTTGCGCTAACTAGTTCAAAGTGCTGAACCTGAACGCCATAGCATGCCTATTCACTACTTGCAGTTATCGTGTTCTAATTTATTATCCTAAGCAATTGAACTATTTGGCGTCAGTGTACTACTTCCTCTCATTTTCCTTTATTTAAACAATTGGTCCGACAAAGTACCTACCTGTAACCAGAGAATAACCTAGCACATCACAGAAGCCGCTAGATAGTTTCTGGTTATTTGGGCTGGACGTCACGTCATATAGCGAAAGCAGCTGCATTGTTTTGGAGGAGCACCTTGCATATTCATTATTACTCAGGTGGGCCTCTAGGTAGCCCACTAAAGTGTGCGGTGTTCGTGCAAACACTGTGCGGGCAACGACTGCTGGGCAGCCAAAGTGGGCAAAGGGTAGCATGCATTCTGGCAAGGCAATCATATGATACTCCTCATGAATGATGAGACAAGCGCAGTATGCAAGAGGCAGGATGGGGCGCTTACTACCAACTGAAAATTTTTGTTGCATTCTTTCGAAATAAAGATTTTCATTTGCTAGCGAGCGCTCCACCCTGTCTCCTTTCTAAGTCTCCGCGCATATTTCACTTGTTTCATCACGAATATTTCCCAACACGTCCAAATGGAGGCCATCCTAGAAAAAAAAAACATTTTCACCATAAGGGAAGCAATGAATGCGACAGCAACAATCGTAAAGTTATACGATGTAAGGCTGGCGGCTAACTCTTTCAGATCCAATCTCGGTCAACTCTAGCAAACGCTGGTATACGAGAATACGACCGCTCCAGGGAGAGCAACATTTTTCGCGCAATCTCTTCGCGTAGAGAGCGCAGCACGTAGAAGAATATACTAGCCGCCCGCTGATGCCTGCCGAGATGGCACGTGCGCCAGTGATCCATACCGCGCTCTTAGCATTGAAGTTTTGCTGCTCGAGTGACTACCCTCCCCCCCCCCCCCTTCTCGCGTGCATTCGTGCTTGTTTAAGACGGGTGGAGCGTTCCGTCTCTGCTTGAGCAGCATTCGAAGATAAGCCTAACATGCGCGGAAATGTTACCACATGCGCCCATCAAGCGAGGATGCCCACGTGCGAGCGGGCACACACTCATTTACCTGCGGGCAGAAAGTATGATGCATGGAGGAATGTCATCAACTTCGATATTATTCGGAGCATGACGGTAAAAATTACGTAGACGGCAAAACCTGTCGAGAGTATCTTTATAGGTAATTTCTATTGTAATGAAACGCGGCGGGAGTGCTGACCCTTTCCCAATGCAAATGTGTACACCTGCCGCAGCACTACTGGTATCTCACGGCGTTGGCCGTCCTGGCGGGCAGTGGGCTCACGGCGCTCTTTATCAAGCTGTGCGCCGTACACACGCCCAGCAGCAACCCGCACCTGAAGAGACACCGCGCCATCGGCGAGTCCGTGCGGAGACCCATGAGTTTGCTGCGCACGTGAACACCCATTGGCGCCTCTTCGCCACCACAGACGTTACCTACCACTGTAGGGAGCACATTTGTGCGCGTGTATAATTTTATTATGCCTCATTTCGTGTTTTCATTTATATTCGGTAATTAAACAGCTAACTCTTGTAACATTGTGTGTCATCTCATTTCCTTCATGCTGTCAGAAAAAACACACAAAACCCGAAATCTCAGCCTACACAAACGATGTCAGAATAAATTGTGCACTTGAATATAAAAAACGCAGCAAAAGGTAAGTCGTCTCACCCAAGTGCAGTGAAAACAAGGGTACCGTAAACAGAGAGAAAGAGAGAGAGAAAAGACTTTCATTGTCTTGTGGACGACTATACCCTTGCTCTGGGAGGAGAGGGAGGATACCGTGAATGTGCACTTGAACTCAAATAATCTCTGGAAAAAGAATTTATCACTTATGCAAAAACATGAACTATTCGTCAACAGTCCAATTTACAAACTGAAGAGTGTTTCGTTGCATATTCGCTGTTGGTTTTGCTACAGCAGAGTATTTGGTTGTAAAAAATATTAGGAGAAGATAGTACCTTTCTATTCTATCTACACAAAAATTTTGTCCTGATTCTAGCATAGCTTTACAGCCAATTATTTTTCGCACTAGTTAACTTTGTCGCAGAAAATGAAAAGATATATCTCGTGCTCACCAAATCAGAATGACTTGCTATGGTTCACTGCTGCGTAGGAAGCTGCAGAAGAACTGGAGTCGAGAAACAAGTATAAGCGACAACACAGCACGTCCTTAAACGGCCACAAGTGAAGTAACGAGCATTGGAACTTAATTTATTATTCTAGCAGCACTCCCGCTATCAGGCTTAGCTGTTTTAAATTATACTCTCATCAGAGCATTTCAAACGAGGCAGAAAATTACACCTCAACAAGATTTTTGTGGTTTCTTTTATGTAAACGTGATGCATCAGCTCTATATTATTTTCATTACTCTAGGTTGACATTTATCGAAATAAAACCAAGCCTATGCCTACAACCTTTAACGGGCCTGAATTTGCATGCTACCCAGAAAAGCCTACAGCAAGTGGTTTCAGTCTAGCACTATGTTAAAGAACTAAATAAATAGAAAAAAAAGCATGTGTACCTGGTGCTAGTGGGGCAAAATTCTATGAAATAAAGTTCAGCAATAGTGCACCAACAGTGAAGCATTTCATTATTAACCAAACGTTGTCTGTCAAACGTTTTCTGTCATATGAAACGTCTGTCAAATCAAACATTGTCAACCAAACGTTGTTGCCGTTGTCTGTCTGTCTGTCTGTCTGTCTGTCTGTCTGTCTGTCTGTCTGTCCGTCCGTCCGTCCGTCCGTCCGTCCGTCCGTCCGTTCATCTGTCTGTCTGTCCATTTATCTGTCTGTCTGTCTGTCTGTCTGTCTTTCCATCTGTCTCTCTGTCCGTCCATCTGTCTGTCTGTCCGTCCATCTGTCTGTCTGTCTGACTGTCCATTTATCTGTCTGTCTGTCTGTCTGTCTGTCTGTCTGTCTGTCTGTCTGTCCGTCCATCTGTCTGTCTGTCTGTCTGTCTGTCCGTACATCTGTCTGTCTTTCCATCCATCTGTCTGTCTGTCTGTCTGTCCGTACATCTGTCTGTCTTTCCATCCATCTGTCTGTCTGTCTGTCTGTCCATCCATCTGTCTGTCTGTCCATCCATCTGTCTGTCTGTCCATCCATCTGTCTGTCTGTCCTTCCTTCTGTCTGTCTGTCTGTCTGTCTGTCTGTCTGTCTAATCTGACTTGTCATTTCACGTTGCCACATTGGATTGTAGCCATGATATTAACGCACGGTTGTTACTGTTGAAGTGTTATCTTATATAAAGTGTCACGCTGCTCGGCGCGTGAATGAATGTCCGATTGTCGGCATGAAAAAAAAAGAAAAAGTGACAATTTTCTGTATTGTTCACTCGCACACATGCTCTGGCAATGTCACACGTTACCTCAGGGACCTATCACCAGTGAGTCCGACTGCGAAGAGGCACTCAGGAGCCCCAAGCTCCGACACCAACTAAAAGCAGTCCAGAGGGTCCAAAACCTAGCGAAACACCACCACGTTCCCGCCCCGACTAGGGTGTCGCCTACAGTAGCGGCTGCTAGGATGCCCCTCGCGGACACCCCGGTGGCTTAAGCTCTTACGGCCATTTTAATAAAGATCTTCACTGACTGAATTCGCCAAAAAGTTACAGCATCAAATACGAAGCAACGAATATAACAAAAACTGTCAGTATACTCCTTCGGCAAACGCGGCCGCTGCGTCGAGCTAAGTAGCCTCCATGCTTTATGACTTCAACGCGAACTGTCAGGATAAAAGAAAACTGCGTACAGTACCATGAGCCATCGTTTGAACCTTCTCTTAGAGATAAGGTGCAAGTAATGGCGACCATGCAGTGTAAGTCAATCTATGGCTGCCGTCCTGATCCTGCAGGATATGCAGCGCGGTGATGGAAAGGCCCGGCGATGATTCTTAAAGCAGTTCCTCTTGCACTTTGCGCCTCTCACCTAGCCTGCGCTTCATGCAATGGCCGATTGCGTCATTAAAAAAGCAAATGAGAATCTGGAACTGCGAGATGACAGAACCATGGCGCCGTAAGAAAAAAAGGAAAAGAAAAATAATATTCGTACTAGTGCTGTCAAGCCCGAAGAAAGTGTGGATTCGAGCGGTCTTCCACGTTTCTTTCTTTCCTCCTGCTTTCTTCCTCGCTTTCTTTTCATTTCTTGATGGTTTTTTCTATATTATTGTTTATATGCTTACTTATCTTTCTTTTTTTAACTCTAACAAAGTTTCTTGTTTTTATTTCCTTTCGTTCTCTCTCTTTATATTTCTTCCACTTTATTTGCTTCATTCTTTTTCTTTGTTGTATATAGAAAAGAAGAGGAGTAGCGCGTGTGGTTATCAAATAAAGATTATGATGTTAAGGCATCAGATGCATCGTTCTTGTGTGTTCTAACGTGATACAGCAGTTTAGCTTTCTGCCTTGTCTGTTTTCTTCTACCTCTTTTTCACACGAAAGTGTTCTATGCCGGGGTTCAACAAGACTTCAGGAATGTATTTCCCTCACGGATTTTGCATCGAAAGATGCACGGGATAAGATGACAAAAAAAAACATTTTTTGCTTTACGTGCTTGTCTAGTTTGCGATTTTTACTGACACGTAAACGAATTTTTGAATGTCGCCTTCTTTTATTGCACATTTGAAGCCTATATTTAATAACCAGTAGGCTTCTTTGCAATTTGAGGTTATTCTAAGCGACCTCCAATTGCATCTTCCTTGCTATTGAGCGCGAACTAGGGGCAGCGACGACCTCCATTCTGCCATTGTACCTGGTGGATGTGGTTACGTGTACCAGCAGCTGTAAATGTACCACTTGACGAAATTTAATTAAACCTGTGAGTCCACGCGTAGGTAAATAGCGGACAGCGTTACCATATTGCCGAGTTTTACTGTCAACGTCATCTCTCTCTCTCTCTCTCTCTCTCTCTCTCTCTCTGTGTGTGTGTGTGTGTGTGTGTGTGTGTGTGTGTGTGTGTGTGTGTGTGTGTGTGTGAGTGTGTGTGTGTGTGTGTGTGTGTGTGTGTGTGTGTGTGTGTGTGTGTGTGTGTGTGTGTGTGTGTGTGTGTGTGTGTGTGTGTGTGTGTGTGTGTGTGTGTGTGTGTGTGTGTGTGTGTGTGTGTGTGTGTGTGTGTGTGTGTGTGTGTGTGTGTGTGTGTGTGTGTGTGTGTGTGTGTGTGTGTGTGTGTGTGTGTGTGTGTGTGTGTGTGTGTGTGTGTGTGTGTGTGTGTGTGTGTGTGTGTGTGTGTGTGTGTGTGTGTGTGTGTGTGTGTGTGTGTGTGTGTGTGTGTGTGTGTGTGTGTGTGTGTGTGTGTGTGTGTGTGTGTGTGTGTGTGTGTGTGTGTGTGTGTGTTCGTCACACACCCCTCCTCCTCAACCTCACATATCTCTTCCTCACCACCTTCCGTTTTTCACCCTCTTCCCGTATACTGTACAAGACGATGCTATGACTCACTGATGCTTCTGTACAGCAGAGTAGTTAGGACGTTCACCTCTGAATTGTGGGGAAGCTGATTCGAATCTCGGCTCGACGACAAACTTTTTCGCCAAAAATGTGTCTTTCGTTCTCTCTCTATTTGCTCGCTACGTATACCCATTCTATAACCCATCAGAGTTATTTTATCGCACACCTGACAAATTGCCGCAAGTGTTCTGGCAGTGAAGCAGAAGAGGTAGCAAGGGAAAGCGACGAAGCAGGGCGAACACAGCACTTGTCTGCTCTTGATGATGATAACTTTCTACGCAAACGGACACCTTCGGCCATAACAACAGTGCCGTAGAAAAATCATCGTTTTTACATAAACCACATTGTTTTGGAACTACCCGATTCCTGAACGATTACCTCTGAGTAAGTGTGAACCAATTTTTCTAAAAGTCTGTATCTAAACTCACTTCATAGATAATAAATTAATACATATGTATTTTATTGCACTAAAAAACAATAAATAAACTGTTTTGGACAAAATAAAGAAACCTGGCAATTTTTTTAGAAGTCTGTGAGCGCACATTTATGTATCAGTGTGACCACCTGGCGAAAGTGCAAATCACCAAAATGACCTGTTTCTGTGAGTATTGATATCCATCAAAACGTTAAATAGGACGGTGCGGTAATGATATAT
The DNA here is from genome assembly GCF_043290135.1 of Rhipicephalus microplus. Classification (NCBI taxonomy): domain Eukaryota; kingdom Metazoa; phylum Arthropoda; class Arachnida; order Ixodida; family Ixodidae; genus Rhipicephalus; species Rhipicephalus microplus. Next base: position 123,328,509 of record NC_134704.1, read on the forward strand.
AATCCTGCCCACTAAAGATGGCCATCTCATCATATTAGGCTTCAACATAGCCATAGCGATCTGCGTATACATGTAATCGTAATAAAAAACAAAATAATTGTCTTGTGCACCACCCGTCCGGAGATAAATTGAACGTGCATTAATCTAAATGCACCTTCAATTTCGCAGATCTTTTATACCCAATTCTGAACTGTTTATTTTTTCTATTTCTTCTCATTCTGCCTGTTCATTGTGTAACATCTAATTAACTCCAAGAACTGGTCATGAGCACTTGCCGGAGTAGGCGAAAGAATGAAACGTACACGTAAGAGCGCCGCATCAGCTGTTCGTGATCGGGTGCTTGTTCGTGAAATCGATGTGAGTGACAACGCAGTCACCGCAGCGGCGTACGGTAGACGGTAATTGCGTAAGTTTGGATCACTGTAAATTAAGCACGGGCCTACTGAACGAAAGAAATTTCTCGTCACCTATATGTCTTATAGAAGTCATGAACACATACGGCTTCTACAGAATAGGTGCGGTCATCTTACCGGACAAGTGCGGATTGCGACCTAATTTCTGCGCAAGAGGCTCTCGAAACGCATTATTAGGAGTTCAGCGCCAGCCCTCGTAAGAACGTATTGTGGTAAAAAGTTTTACCTGGAGAATATTTCGGCTAATCTTGATGGGAAGCATATCACTAGCGAAGCCAGCTGACCAGTGGCAAGACGCACAGACGAAAGGGAAGTTTTAACAAAGGGCTTGATTGGGCTGGTTGGTGCTGCATGGTAGACGAAGAATTAAGAAGAGCGCTTCACAGCGCAAACTACAAAAGAGGTCTCGCCTCTTCTATCCCCTCCTGTCATTTGCGCTGTTAAGCACTTTTCTAAATTCTTCGTCTACCGAGAAGTTTTATTAATCCTACCCCAAGTGTTCACCTCCGCCGTCACTGCCGTACCTCTGGACCATTTCATTTCACCTGTTATGTTGACTCAACGGCATTACTTTCATTGTGTCACTTTGTAAATATTCAATGCAATACGTGTCCATGTACTTCATTCTGTTTATGACAAGAATGCGTTATGTTTTCCCATTTATAAAATGCTTAACAAGATTTCACTCGTGCAATCTTTTGAAAGATGTTTTCCTGGTTCCCTACTCACAAAAAATGTCGGACGCTAAATGTCTTCGTATGAGAATATTTCATCCAATCGCGATGCGGTACACACGTCACTGCCGAAGCCGACTCACAAATGGTAAAAATGTTAAAACGCATTGACGAAAGGTTCCGCCCAATTGTACGTAATGCTTATGTTGCCTGTGATATGGCCGGTGAGTTGCTGGTGGTGGGCATGAGCCATACTGCCGGTTCATTGACAACACAACAGTAATGAAAACGCGTACGTAGAGGTAGACCAAATTGTTTTGAAAAAGGGGCGGCGCGGAGGCGACGTCAAGATGTCTTTAAACACCTCCCATGCACCGGGTGGAGTATTGGTCTTCACTGGTGAGCTGTAAGTACATCCTCGTTCATCAGCTTTACGCGATAAAGGCAAGTATGAAACAGACTGAATCGGCGTTTACTTTTTATGCATCCCCCCCCCCCCCCCGCCACGGCTTCATCACGTCTCACATAACTCTGTTTACCTAAATTGCCCCTTTAGGTGGATTACCCAAGAGGTGGCAGTTTATTAAAATATTACTTGGCTGATTTTTTTGTTTGTTCGGATGGGTTTATGATGGTTGAAATGACGTGATAAAGGTCATTGCAGTCTTTTTCTGCTCGTCTAAAAAAGGAGACTTGGAATGTAGTGATCCTGGTACGTAGTGGTACGACTTGAAGCGGATGAGCAGTGCGATAAGATATGTGTGGAGCGGTGGCACCTATATGGTGCAACGTCGTGCACTACTTGGCACCTATGGTACTACGCTGCTGAATGCAAAGACGTGAGTTCAAAAAATGAAAGTAGAGAACAAAAAAGTACGAGACACCGTAGACAAGTAGACAGACTCAACAATACACCAACTTCCGCAGCAACGGATTCAATGACGTGGGTTTTATTCACCGACACCGTGACCACGTTGTGACGAAAGTGAAATGCAAAAGCACCGAGGCTCCAGCCACGGTTTTCTAATGGCTAAGGCACTCGGCTTCTGAACCGCAGGTCTCGGGATCAAATCCCGGCCACGGCGAACGCATTTCGGATGGAGGAAAAAAAAATTGGGGACCCTTAAGCTTCACCTTTAAGAGTTGAACGCGATACCAAAATCCGGCCCCTAGTGCACCCTTCAACCGCTAAGTGCATACTTATTCATATGTTTTTTTGCATACACACGCACGCACATAAACACGCACACAGTATATCGGACCAGCGCCCGCTATTATCGCCGAATGGGCTCGTTTTCGTCGTGGCACCTATCGAACAAAATGCGTTAAATGGACCCTGAAACACTTTCTTCAAGTAACCATGATGGAATGAGTTCACTAGAAGAGCTTATTGCCTCACGAATTCAACACCGCAAACATTTTAAGAATATGGCCAGTGCGAGTGGAGTTACAAAGGTTTGTCGCACGGCGCAATTGCAATATATTGTCTCTCGTCTCGACGAAAGCGCTGGAAGCTAAGCAGGGAGCGGTTGCAGGGCAAAAAAACTACCGTGCCTCGTGACCTTCAGCACTTTTTTTTTCTTCGAATGCGCGGCTTTTCAGTGTGATCGCGCGCACACGCGTGGACAAGTATATAGCGGCCTCCCGCGGCTATCTCGGTAACTTGATTTTAAGTGTGAATACACTTTATAATCGATCCCAAACCATCCACCGCCGTCGGCGGCGTCCACAGTCTTCTCTCTATCTTTAAAAGAAAGAGGACTTGGCGGGCCGCAGCGCGACGCTCTACCGAATAAGCCACGGACGCGACGCTGATATCGGTGTCAGTAACTCGCCTTATACCCCCTCCCCCTTCGCTCGCTCCTCCACTCTCCTCGCTCGCTGCAGCTGCGCGCACCCCTCTCTCTCGCGCGCCCGCCTTCTCTCTCAGTCTCCCGTTGAGAGCGGGTCGTGCGATGGATGTCCCGGAGGCAACGCTACCATCAACAACGAATGCAGTACAACCGAATGCCAGCACTGCACCCGTCGTTGGAGGTGACGGTACCGCGGTGGTTTCGCCGACGTTCAAGCACGTATGATGAGGCAGACCAACGTTGCGTTAATCACCTTTGAAGGATTGAAAGTGCCTCGCTATGTGCGATTCTACGGCGCCGAACTCCACTGCTACCCTCATCGCCCTCGCCAACTGGTTTGCAAGATATGTCACCGGCTCGGTCATTGGGCTGACCACTGTCCCACGCCACACGTGCTTATTTGTGCAACATGCGGGACTGACAACCCAGCCCCGTCGCATCCGTGCACCCCTCACTGCAGGTCCTGCGACGGAAGCCATCCTACATCCGACCCAAACTGCCCACGGCGCGCTCGCCAGACACCGAACAAGGCGTGGGTGCGTAAAGCTCTGAAGAAAGAGCAGCGTGAACTGCGGCCCCCCAGCACATCTACTGCTTCCAAACATATAGCAACGACTGGACACTCACAAGTCTCGACTCAGGGGACACTGCGAGCGCGTTCGAAGTCTCACTCGAGATCCCGTCGCAAATCCCAGACCCGTTCCAAGTCTCGGTCCAGATCCCGCGGAGCATCAATGCGGCCGCCCGAGAAACGCCCTCCTGACCAAACTGCACCACCCTCACAACAACCCTAAAAGAAGGCCTTGCTTACCAACGCCTCTGCCAAGGTGGCCCAGGCCCCCACGGAGACGCAGAGAATCTCGGCGCAAAAAACATCCACACAGGCACCTCGGGAGGTAAGTCGAGCGGCGGATCTCCCACAGCTCGTTATAGCCCATACTTCACTTTCTACTCCGTCCCCTCTCAATATCTCATTCTCTGCTCCCGATCCCCTGGTAGAAATCGCCCGTTTACGCCGTGACATGGAGGCACGCTGTGAGCACTTGCAAAAACAAATGGACGCGCTGGTGGCAGACATGGGTACAAGTATGCAGGCGGCCCTCGACCGAATCGAACGGCAGATGGAAGAACTTCGTATAGGAATTACGGAGCAAGTGAAATTATGTATAGAACGTACTCTCGCATGAGATAATAACATACAAACTCCTGAACCTAGCAGTTACAGCGCCAGCCTGCCACCCGACCACATCTCTCGGCCGCAACATTCAAACGTGGGTAACTCTAACGGGGATAACCGACGCGCGCATCCCTATACACGCCCCTCTGCTTCCTTTCGTGATGATGATGGCGCCGCGTGACCCGCCACAGCTAATGGTGTGGCAGTGGAATTGTAGGGGATTCCGTCAAAAGCGAGGTTCCTTGCAACAGTACGTTGCCACATCCACAAACCCTCCGATTGTCAACCTCTTACAGGAACCCAATTGCACCCCTTCATTATCCGGTTGCAGCCCTCTCTCGGCTGTCTCACCTCTTGTGGCAGCCCTAGTCTCGAAATGCGTTACATGTCACATGCATACGACGACTAGCGACATTCCTCATCAAATATTGGAAGTTATTACGCAAGGAAAACGCGGCGACAGTTTGTTTATCCTCAATGTATACAGTTCCCCTCGTTCGCGTACACACTGTTTTTACCGTCTGTTAAAAGAATTTGGCAGCCTTGGACGGGTTTGTGTGGTATGTAGTGACTTCAACGCTCCACATGTCGCATGGGGTTACGTTAAATCGCAAGCCAAGGGAACCCGCTTATGGAATTCCATCTGTAACATGCGATACACACTGCTCACCGACCCAGAGCCCGCCACTCGTATAGGCAATAGTGTTTCTCGCGACACCTGTCCTGACCTTACCTTTGTCCGCAATACTGGCCCAGTCGTAGCGCACGGGCCTTTAGAAGAGCACCTTGGCAGTGACCACTATATTGTCGCAACCATCCTGTCGTTACGAGGCGCTCACAGGCCAGAGCAAAATGTGTGCATTACAGATTGGACAAAATTCAGGGAACGCCGCCAAGACCCGCCTGAGGACCAGGGCTACGAACGATGGCTTGAGTCTCTCGCTGACAATCTTGAGGCCACCACGCGTACAGTGCGTACCACAACTGAGACACCAGACATAGATCCGCATTTACTTCATCTTTGGAACGCCCGGAGAGGGTTGACGCGGCGATGGAAGCGACAACGCCTCAACAGAAAACTTCGGAAACGTATAGAAGAAATTACACGGGAATCCGAGCAGTACGCAGCGTCCCTCACCAGCAATAACTGGCGACAATTTTGCAACCGCCTCTCTGGCACATTAAGCACAGCTAAAACGTGGTCGATTCTACGTTCGCTCACACACCCCAACACATCAAAGAGAAAAACATTTCAGCAGCTGCACATCTTAATGCACGAGTACAGGGATGATCCTGACTTGCTCCTCACGGAACTAGAACATCAATTCAATCCCATAGGCCCGCCACCACAATACCCTGATTACCCGTATGTGGGTGAGGAGAATGAATTGCTGGATGCCGACATAACCCCGGACGAGGTGCGGGTGGTCCTACAAGACCTACGACGAAACACGGCTCCAGGAGCGGACCAAATCCGATTTTCCACCCTTCGTAACTTGAGTGACGCGGATATCAACCACATTACCCGTATCTTTAATGAATACTGGCGCGAAGGCACACTTCACCAAGCGTGGCGACATGCTGACATTACACTTATCCCCAAACCGGATAAACCTATAAAAGTTGAAAATTTACAGCCCATCTCTCTAACATCATGCATTGGTAAGCTAACGGAGCACGTACTCTTGCGGCGCCTGCAACCTTTCCTGGAAGAAAACACTTTCTTTGTTAACACACAATTCGGATGTCGAGCTCATCTGTCTGCCCAAGATGTCCTTTTACAATTACGGTAGGAAGTCTTAGGACCACCGTCGCGCGCCCAAACGAGAGCAATTGTCGCCTTAGATCTCAAAGGGGCGTTCGATAATGTTGCACATGAACTTATCACTCGCAATGTTTCAGAGTCGCATTGTGGGGCTCGTATGTACAACTATATCCGCGCATTTCTTCGAGATCGCACAGCTACCATCAGAATCGGGCCGCATCGATCAGGTACAATCCGCCTTGTAGGGCGTGGGACACCACAGGGCTCTGTTCTGTCCCCCACTCTATTCAATATCGCGCTTGCAGGGCTCCCCCCGCTTCTCGATCAGATCCCCGATGTCGCTCACGCTATTTATGCGGACGACATCACTATCTGGTGTACACGCGGTTGCGACGGTGCTATCCAAGAGGGACTGCAGCAAGCAGTCGACACTGTCTCTGAGTATGCGAGAAAAGGGGGCTTAAATTGTGCTCCGCAAAAGTCGGAGCTCATAATCATTCGCTCCCGCAGCCCCTCACCTATGCCGCCCATCACTGTACACGTGGATGGTATACCCATACCACAGGTCAGCCGTGCTCGCATCCTAGGCCTACACGTCCAGGCGGATGGCAGGTCTAACTATACTGTTTCCTTTCTATCCCGACAAACTGAGCAAATTCTGGCCATGATCAGGCGGGTCTCTAACAGGCGCTCGGGTCTTCGAGAAGAGGACCTGCTGCGCTTGGTGGAGGCATGCATCATCAGCCGTCTTACATACCATTTTCCCTTTCAGCGGTTGACCCAAGCGCAACAACTTCGCATTGATGCCCTCATTCGTAAAGCGACGAAGCTAGCCCATGGCCTACCGCACTATACTTCCACATACCGTCTCCTTAATTTAGGAACGCATAACACACTAGGAAAACTACTAGAGGCGCATTGGGTCAGTCACCACCAGCGCCTCTTGCTCACACGTACTGGCCGCTATCTCCTTGCACGGTTAGGGCACTCTGTCCCACCACTTGAACCTGAAGCCCGCCCAACGACCTTATCACCCGCCCTACGTAAGGTACTGAATATTCATCCCTTGCCGCGTAATATGCACCCAGTGCATAACAAAGAACGGCGTAAAGCTCGTATGCGATACCTTAACCGCATGCTCGAAAACATCCCAGAATCCCAGACTCTATACACAGACACGGCGCGCACTCAAGAGGGCTATACATCCGTAGTGTTGGATGGCACTGAATCTCTGAAGGACTCTGCTGCAATGCGCGGCACTAATGTCACGTACGGAGAAATTCTCGGCGTTGCTCTCGCCATTCGACATGTCGTTCGTGTCCCAGGGGAAGTGTATATACTGACGGTCTCGCAACAGGCATGCCGGGCGTTCCTATCAGGACATGGCATTCCGAGAGCGGCACAACAAATTCTCAAACAGATCCCGAAAAATGATGCAGTCACACCTTCCCGCATCCACTTAATGTGGACCCCTGGTCATGCCTCGCTGCCGAGCAATGAACGCGCACACGCAGTAGCCCGCGATATTTCCCTCCGGGCGGCCCGGCGTGGTGAAATGACCAGTTCAGGGTGGGGGGATCCCTTGCTGCGTTACGGAGAGATTCTCTGTCATTATAGAAGCGTTCGCTGCACTCACCGTGCGCCACCACCATCCTTCTCGAGAGAGGAAGCGGTGGCACTACGCCAGTTGCAAACCGACACCTTTCCTAATCTTGTCTCCCTGAACAAATTCTGGCCGCACTGTTATGCCGACAATTGTCCGGGCTGCGGCGGGTCACCCTCCATGTTCCACGTCACTATCGAGTGCACGGCAAACCTTTTCCCTCCATTACCACCCCTCCTCCGCCCGCTGCGCAAAAAAGAGCTGTGGGACGACGCCCTCCGCGACGGACCTCCCGAGGTTCTGCGAGCCATCATACAACGGGCTCGACACGTCGCCGGAGTCGTCCTAGGGACCCCGGACTAGGGGTCCCTCCCATGCTTTTTGTTCTACCTACATAATAAAGATGTTTGTCTGTCTCTCGCCGACGTGGGAAGACAAGGCGGCGCTGCGAAGGGCTTGTGAGACCGAACGTAAGCGGGCGAAGCGTGCAGCGGATGCCGAACTGCGTGCTTGCGAGGCCGAGTGCAAGCGGGCGAAGCGTGCAGCGGATGCCGAACTTCGCGCTCGCGAGGCCGAGGACAAGCGGGCGAAGCGTGCAGCGGATGGTGAACTGCGCGCTTGCGAGGCCGAGATGAGGCATCAGCATCGAGCCGCGAACGCGGCCCAAGAAGCGGAACGACAACGCAAGCGTCAGGCGGAGAAGGGCGATGAAGGCCGGCGTCAAGACGACGGATTTTAACTTTACTCCCCCTCATAGCATCACCCCGTGAATTCGCACTTAACCATGTTCACCCTCGGGGAAATGCTAGGGATTTTTTTTTCGGTCACACGCGCACAGACGATTTTTCGCTCCCAATTAACGGAGCCGACGCCGGCAACGGGTTTTCTGTGACACGAGCTCCTTAACGCTATAGCGTTAAAATGCTTGAGGCCCGTGTGCTTACACTTACGTGCACGTTAAAGAACCCCAGGTGGTCGAAATTTCCGGAGCCCTTCAGTGCAGCGTCTCTGATAATCATATCGTGGTTTCGGGTCATTAAACCCCAATAATTATGATTAGGAGTGCCTAGGCCTCTAAATGTTTGTTGAGGAAGCCCAGCTATTCAGTCAGTCCAGCAATTCTCAAACTGTGCGACTCGAGATCATATCGTTGTTTTGGTGCGTAAAACCTTCTATTTCAATTCACTCACGTGTTTAGCCTTCCGTTCTGTGTGAACAAGTATGGTCGACTTGAATATGCTGAACCACGTAAGAATGCCTACAATGAATAACGATGACGCTTGTTCACCCGTGGCCTGCTTATTTTTCAAAATTATAGTTCTATTCTGTAGCTCTATTCGTTCCAGTGTTTCAACATAAGCTGATGCGCATCGCATAAAAGTTTGGAGTTGTGGCACGCAAGCAGTGATGCAAAGAAGTGATGCGCTAAGTGTAGTTAAGAGACAACAGCACATGACTCAGATATGCCAGAGGTCTAACAACCGAAAGTCTCCTGCAATGTTGTCTTAAAGGGCGGTGAAATTCAAATACCTGGTACTTTCGTGATTCCTTCCAAACCACCAGCATCCTGCTTTACTCTGATGATGTAGAAGTGACATTTGAAGGCCCAGCTGCAAAGAAATTCCAGGGAGCCAAGAAAGGACGCATCTACCTCACCACGCACAGGGTAATGGGTTTTTTTCTTACTCACTGAACCTTATTTTTCTGTCCTGATACAAATGTGGCGTCATTTCTATTTTGTCGCTTATACACATGTCCCTTTTCTTTTATCCGAGTATTTGTCCGTGTAAAATGAAAAGCACTGCCTCTATTTCGATTGCTGAAGCCTGGTAGGAAGTGTAATCTACCAAGTAATTCATTGAATTTTTTAAAAAATAATCTAGCGCACGAGGTACACTACCTGGCAGCGTTGCAATGTGGATCGTTACTTACAGTTGTTGTGTCACTTTAGTCTTCCATTCTGAAATACCTCCATCTACTTTGAAAAGTAACGAAAAGAACAATTTTTGGGGCTTTATTTGAAGTGGCAGGACTTGAGGAGGATGTGTTTCTTTTTTAACCAAACTCGAAAATCCACACTAAGGTAAATTATTTGACCCACTTGTAGCTCATAAAAGCGACAAGCAAGTGACAAATCTACCCTGCAAAACAAATATTGCCAAACCAACAGAACACCGTCAGAAGTAGTGCATTTCAAGTGGGGTAAAAAAAAAGAGAGCCATGTAGTACACAAGCAGTCTCAATGCATATGAGTTAAATACAGTGAGTCAGTGGAATCTCTAGCCGAGGACGTTCTGTGGGTAATGAAGTAGTACTTAAAAGTAGTCTGATGTCCGCTTGAATGGTACGATCATTTAGCTTTTGAGTTTATATGCGAAATGGCGTGATAGGGGAACACAACTATAAAAATACCACCAGTCCCGTTTAAGGACATTGCAAACAAATGGCGAGTAGGGTGATCAGGTGGCCACAAAGGGATCGCGGCGCTGCTCAATTGCAAGAGATGTGCGCACTACAAAGCCATTTTGCAGTAAAGTGTAATCGCAAATAATCATATAAAGAACTTTCTGAAACTTATGTTTTGTGAATATACGCACACTCTCACCGAGTGACGCGTTTGTGGTTAATCCGAAATCTGACTCTAACCTAAAGCGTATACGTTCCCATATTTTGCCAAATATAAATAACTAATGTGAAATCTGCTGTTTGGCCATCAGCTGAAATGCGCACGCCCCGCGTTGAACAAGGATAGTGATTCCGGCGAGTTAATTTACGTTCACGGCGAGTATGAACAACTCAATGAATTGAAGTGCGGAAATACGGCGTTCGTCGGGCCTATTGCTTCTTCAGTTACGTCTTGCAAGGGGGAACATTCGTCGCGGCATCAAACAGGCCTCTGATTGCCAAAGCGACACGCATACCTAAAACCAGTCCTCATGCTGGGGTGAAGCGAGGCATGTATAGGCATGAAAAAAAAATAATTTCCGCGAATTCTGCTCGAAAAGTGGTGAAAGCGGAGATACGTGGGTCTCCGTACTCGCTTATGATCACCTGCTGCGCTTCGCTTTCCTTTTTCTGCCTACAGGTGGTCTTCATCAACAAAAACAGCAAAGACTACCTGCAGTCGTTCAGCATGCCATTCGTCAGCATGAGCAACCTGGGTCTAGAGCAGCCCATCTTTGGAGCCAACTACATCAGAGGCAACGTCACCGCCGAGGAAAACGGTTTGGAATATTTGTGCACCTGCCTGCATGGTTGTTAACGGGACGCTGAAGGAACGTGTCGTATAAACTAAAGTCAGTGGGTGCATCTACAACGCATCCAGTTCACCTATCTTATCGTGAAATGGCATTGTTTCACGCGAGGAATCGCGTGAAACACGAGTAAAATTTAAACCAAAGGCTGTTGTGGAAGTGTTCGTACGATACAAGCGCTGTATATATTTGTCTATTATACCGGTAACCATTCGTGTTACAAATGTTTACTGCGTGTAACTCAAACAGATGAAATGCAACACGTCCGAAACTATCAGATTTTAAGGTTCATAACTTTCTTCCCATCATAACAGTGGTACTGTTTCTTCACGCCGCTCTGTTCATTTTATGAAAGCTGGTTCAGTCCTTGAGCGGTCTTTTCATTCATATTAAGCAGAAAAGCAGTCAGTTGTAGAGTGTTACATCAAATTTGAACGTGGCCGTTCGGAGCAGGAGTTTTAGAAACACTTTGTTACGGAAAACAGCATGCGAAAAATCGCAGAAGGAGGATAGGGAAGAACAAGCACTGACGACAACACAGCACGTTTATTGTTCAAGAAAAAGCATCAATGTGTTTAAGGTATGCAAGCAAAATGTGTTTCGAAACACGTACAGGCCTCCTGCCTATGTCTAGCTCAGCGCCCCGCCGCGGTGGTCTAGTGGCTAAGGTACTCGGCTGCTGACCCGCAGGGCGCGGGTTCGAATCCCGGCTGCGGCGGCTGCATTTCCGATGGAGGCGGAAATGTTGTAGGCCCGTGTGCTCAGATTTGGGTGCACGTTAAAGAACCCCAGGTGGTCAAAATTTCCGGAGCCCTCCACTACGGCGGCTCTCATAATCATATCGTGGTTTTGGGACGTTAAACCCCACAAATCAATCATTCAATATGTCTAGCTCAGTAAGTTTACTATTTGCAAAATGTCTTCATTGCTTTATCGGGTATTGGTATCGGGTAATTCAATGGATGGTGAAGTGAACCAGCTCCCCACGCCCAGACTCTTTTTTTAAAAAAACAGGCACACTTGTAGTTGAGTTACTTGGACCACCATAAAGTTGTGCGTTCTCTTCAGTGTGCTTTTTTTTAGAATTTCATTTATTTTCGGAACTTCATTATATGAACCCCGCAATGGTGGTGTGATTTCACCGATCACTTTCGTATGAGTCCTAATTGATTTAAGCAACGCACGAATGTGCAAAAGTCTTCGCCATCCTTGTTTATTCTTCCCATTTTTCGTGAATTAGCCGTCGTCTACTTTGTCGTCTATTGGGTAATTTGCTAATATGGGATAAATTTTAGTTTTTTATAGTGTCTAAGAACATCTTAAACGCAAACTACAGCAAGGTACCGCACGATTTTTAATATTAATACGGTAGAACCGATCTCACGAATGATGTCGACATTGATGCGATAAGCACTGAAAACAATAATTGTCGCATCCCACAGCAGTGAGCCGCCTTGCGCATCAAGTTTAAATGAGAACGTGTGAATGAAATGGCGCAGGTCTTGTGTTCTTCTGGAAATCTAGAGCGTGGAAGCATCGAGAGGCATTCAACATGGCTTACAACACGAAATCGCGGGGCCTCGCGATCTCAAAGATCGTGCATGCACTCTAAGAAACAGAAAAGCACACGCCACTTTTTTCGCGTATTCTTGACTTTCCGTGTGTATGACTCTCTTTAGAGAGACATTTCAACTCTCTTTTGTGCCCCACGATTATCTTGTATACCGAAACATAACAGTCTCCTAAGAGAGTTCACGCGTATCCATAAACAGAGTCATATACGCGCCAAGCTTAAACTGAAAAGGAATCAGAGAGCTCTCATTTTTCTGAAATGGTAACTTGAACTCACTTTTTTTACTACCTAAAAACCACATTTTTTTCATTTTGACATCACACCCCAGTTAAGGACAGCATCTAGTTCTGTAAATAGAAGTAAGACACGGGTGATACTGGCGCTCGTGAGCATGAGCATTCCCTTGTCGCCAGTCATTTAAAGCGCTAGAGGTCAAATAACTGCAGATTCTGGGTCACGGCACACTTCGGACGATGTTCTTCACTTCTTGTGACAGGGAACTGGACCGGCAAGTGTTCTTTCAAGTTGAAGTTCATGAAAGGGGGAGCCATCGAATTCGGTCAAGCGATGATGAACGCGAGCAAGTTTAGTAAGTACTGATTCGTTCTTTGTAAACCGCGTCGTTTTCGGTATCAATTGCATCGTTATGATATCGATATCAAATTTGACATCAATATTTCACATATTGGCCAATTCAATCAGCTAATACACAGTTTTCGATATCCCACACGATGGAATACGCTAAACTTTCTAATATATATTCCAGCTCAGCGCGCACCAAACGTCGTGGTAGTGGCGCATCAGATGCCTGCTGGGCCGTACCAGCCACTCCACCCTACAGCCTACCTGCCAGGACAAACTACGAACGTCGGCTTCTTCCTCCCCGTCAACGTGTTTCCACAAGTTCCTCCAGGTGAGCCCTCACGTGACGTCAGGCAAGCGTGGCTCTTTGTTAAGGCCAAACGCGAAACGGACCATCGGCGCCTTCGAGATTTGGCAAGACCTGGACGATACTGCACAAGTCTGGTTTCGACATCAACATCAATAACGAAAAAAACTAATATAAGTCGGTCAAGTCATGTGATAGCCACGTAGTCAAGTCGGTAGATGTGTGCAGTCAATGTGCCAAAGTCTCATGGCCTAAATGTGACGTGACATAAATGACGTAATCGATTGCGTTGTGTTACGTAGAAGCCGTGTGACTTTTGGTACACCGATCTGTGCCGTCATCATGACGTCAAATATTTGTGTACTCGCAGATTGGTGCCATCACAGATCGTCATGACGTCATGACATCCCAATTTATGACCTCGTATGGATGCTATAATGATGTGTCCAAAGGCCACTAGTCTAGCTGAGCGAAGCGCCTGTGCCTCTTGAAGTGAATGAGATGGTGTGTCCAGGCGTAATCCATAATTCCTATTTTCTTCGCGGAAATAATAGGGAAAAGTGTGGAGGAAAAAAAGAAAAGATGGCACACGGCACGTGGGCGGCTACCGCATGCACATTCGGCTGACGTAACAGAAAACGCAGGCTGTTACACGATGACATCATCACAGAAATGTGCCGCTTGTTCAAAAGAGGGCCAATCACGGAGTCTGTGCAAAACCCTGTGATATGCGTAACGCTTTCAAATTCTCCTAATCTGGAAGCAGTCTAATTCCGCGTTATGTTAGGGAAGGTTTCTGAGGTTGTGGAAGGGAGGATGAATACGTCGAGTAAGGGGGAAAAAAGATGGCTTTTGCCTTCATGTCATCTTGGAGTTTTCATACGGAAACCTGGGAGCTCCTTTCCCAATATTATGACGGAAGCTTGTCTGTTGAAAACCCCAATATTCATTTGCAAGCTTGGGAAGCAGGAACTTGAGTCGTTTTTTGTACGTAAACCAATTCCTTTTACTTTACTCGCTTTCGCAGTTTTCATTCGGAAGAAGCATTCTTGCTGGCGTAAATTTTCCAATTTGCTTAGCATACAGTTGTTCTAATTGACCACCTGTTATCCACTCTATTTATGTCTTTTTCGGTGGAGGCGAAGATGGTGCAGGCCCATGTGCTTCGATTTAGATGCACGCTAAAGAACCCTAAGTGATCGAAATTTCTGGAGCCCTCCAGTACGGCGTCTCTCTTAATCATTTAATAAATTTGAGACTAAACCGCACATATCAATCAATTTTGAATAATGTCATCTAGACTAACTGTCAACTAGACAGAACAACAAAATAAACACCAAGGGAGGATAATCGCAGTGGAGGATGAAAGGAGGTTTGGTGGAATGATTAAATTATTTACTTTGCATGCATAAAATGGGATAAGCGCGCGCCATAAGTGTTAAATGAAATATCATTGGGGCATGCATTTCTCGTGAAATCGACATAAAACAAGAAGCTGATTGTGATGAACTTAAACGCAAATTAAGAACGCCGGGGTGAGTAGCAGCGCTCTTAGTGACATCTCTTCATGCTGTGTTCACCTACATGTTATAAAACACTATGTAGCATAAACATAAAAAAATGTAAACCAATGGGATTTCTTAAATTCATGCGCCACACAAACTTTTCGTTAGCTGGCAAATCTCCTTTTTATAAATTCATGTGAATGTATACAACCGGGTTTTTAGGTGCTACCTTGTTGTTGGGTCAATTTTATGGATCGAAATTTTCGTGAAGTTCCTTTAAATGCATGATGTCTGGAAGGAGAAACGTAACTCTCATGTGAGCCTGGCCCTTATCGCGACTACGCCTGAAGGTATAGTTCCGGTATTTTACTTTATGTTGCAGCAAATTCGGTGTACACGTCAAACGTGCCTCCACCGTACCCCGGAGTGTGCCCGGCGAATGAGTACCCTCGCATGAGTCCCTCGAATACTTCTGCGTCGGGCGCCACGGGCACAGCTGGTGGCACAGCACAGCCACCACCACCAGGCTTCAAGGAGCCGGCAGCTCAAGAAAGTGGCCACAAAGAAGCCAATGAAGCGCCGTCCGCGCCAGCCCCGAAACCTGGATTCAAGGACCCTCCGAGAAAAGATTCGCAGTGGTGATTCCTTGACAGCTTGCTACGGAAGTCTGTTGCATGCAAACGAAAATTCAATTCAGGGGCAGACTGTTACATCGCAAGGCTTAGCGCTCAGTTCTGGAAACGTTGTCTCTTCTCCGAATTGCCTAATTAGGTACCGCCCTTTCAGTTAAATTCAACAAAAACTACAGCGAGGTCTGTGCAAAAAGAAAGTTAACTATGCACGTGGCAAACATTTCGATATTGGTTTTGTCTGAGATGGCAAGAGAAACACTTACAAGATTCAATCGGTACTTCTTGTTTTGTGTAAGCTTGCATTTTCTGTTCGACAGTCACCTTCAAAGGGTATTTTCTGCCCTGATTTTTTTTACTGAGTAGAATTTTTCTTGTTGATTTTTCTCTACCATCCGCTCAATAGGACAAAAACTGGTAAATTGTGATGTCCGACCCCTGCCCTCGCGTCGACCGTTTAGTATACTTGTGTCTGATGCTTGTACTTACGCCTACGCACAGATCTTTTTGTTGAATTCTCGTAAACACCGCTAAACTAATTTATTTTTCGCCCCAGCAACAGCATCGAAATATATGTGCTGAACATTAATAGTCATATTTACAGGTGAGAACAAAGACAGGAGACACAAACACACAACGAAATCCTGCAGGAAAAAAAATCTAAGGTGAAAGTTGTGTAGCAGTTACAACAAATTACACTAACTGCAATGATGAATTGACTTTAAGTGCACCAAGATCACGAACATCCAGCAGTTCCAGTGGAGTTTGCTTGTTCCAAAGTCTAAGCTCACTCCTACGAAAAATACCGCTTGAAAGCCTTTAATCTATGCAAGCAGTCAATAAAAAGCTGAGAATTATTGTCTAGTACGAGAAGACACTCTGCTTGGAGGACTCAAGGTATTGAGGTGAGACTTGTGCGACCTAAGCGGGATAGTGTAATGAAAAGCATACCGGGTAAACTCTCCGTGCTTTAATAATACTTTTTTTTATTTTTTACCGGTTACCACCTCTTTTGTAAGGCCCGTGTGCTCAGATTTGGGTGCACGTTAAAGAACCCAAGGTGGTCTAAATTTCCGGAGCCCTCCACTACGGCGTCTCCCATAATCATATAGTGGTTTTGGGACGTTAAACCCCACATATCAATCAATCAATCAATCAACCACCTCTTTTGTATTTTAAAGCAAGCTATAACTCGAAAGCCCTCGTTTGCTTCAATCGCCGCCAGGTAGCACACAATGACACCGCCACGTAAAAAGTGCTGAACTTCTTGATGATTAAAGAGTCGTGTCAAAGGTTGTTAACCTTTGGTATCCTAATCCTGTGTTTCTTCATTTCATATACCCTCAACAATATCCCACTGCGGACTGCCCTGCTTTTGGACTATTAGCAGCATTCAACCACGTGTTGTCGAAATGTGAAGCCATTGGCTCAACCTTCAGCGAAAGCACTTAGTATATAAACAAAAGCGTTTGGTTCCCGGTTAGAGTCCACGCGACAGATCTCTGCAGTCCCTTTTTTTTCTTTGAAATCTGTTAGTACATTTAGGATGACTGCCAGTTGGGAGTGTTGGTACAGGTTCATGATGAAACAAGCGCTAAAAATACACACACTCAGAGAGTTGTCATATCTGTTAGTACAGATATGACGACGTCATATCTGTGACGGTAACACGTCAGCGGAGCCATTGTGGACCCCGCCAGCGGAGCTGTGGTGTACCCCACGAGTTCTTCAATCTGAATAGGTGCCAGATTTCTCACTCAAAAATAAGGACAACGAATACGACCAGCCGTTCGCGAATACTGTTGGGAGAGACATCAAATGCCCTTAAGCAGGCTCGAAACCGCAACTGTCCAGCTGCAGTGCTTGTACCTGGAGATCAAGCTCGGACACTGCACTACAATCGTCGTTACGATGAAGGCTCAGTTTATAGGCCATCATGTACAAAGCGAAACGCGTTGTATAAAAAATTTTTCAATCATCTAATTTCGTAATAAAGAAATTGATTTCAAGTAAATGCCTGAAGAACAATGTAGGGTAGGGTAGGGTAAAATAGGAAAAAAATTAATAAATAGTGAATATGTATTTTATTTAACTTCTGACAATTAAACATAAATGCAGAAACTTTCCTTTGGGTACAATGTATGAGCTGTAAATACTGTCATGTTACCACCGTTCAAAATATAAATTAAATTTAAATAATGTTCCAAATGTTTCATTTCGCCCCAGTCAGCGGGGCGAAAGGAGACGCTGCGTTAGGTGGAACAAGGCAGTGAGAAAAAAATTATTTCAGTTTTTGCAGTCGACAGACTTGAAATTCACTCTGTGGGCCCTTGCACAGTCTTAAGGAGCCAAGTCATGTCGCGTTTTGCCCTCATATCATGCCAGAATTCAAAAACATTTCCGCCTTGGCATCAAACGAACTAAAGTTTTGGTGTTATGTAGCTCGTACTCCAAAGTAACAAAATAAATATTTACGTTGCTGTACTGACGCAGTAGTAGCTTCATGCACGGATCCAAAAAATTTCGCCACGCAGAGTTTTGCCTTTTTTTGACGGGTCACGAACACACTGACACCAGCCGCGTAATTTTTCTCGCACGAACGCCGGGAGCAATCATCAACTTTTACACATGAAAAGGTAGACAAGAAAAAGCACACAGATAGGATGGAAGCAATAATCCTGTGGACGGAATATAATCAACTAAATTATCCATGGAAGTCACAGTGGGGCCAATCTCGGCAATCAGAAGTGACGATCACCAGATTTCAATGTCATGTTAAACTTTCACTTGTACAGGGCTGGTCTGACGATATCACCCTTCTACCAATTCTGTAGAGAACTAGAAAATATTGCACATTACTTTTTGTCATGTTCAAGATATTCTCGTATTAGAACTCGACTTCTAATTACTCCTCTTGCAATGATATGCTTGATCTTGTCGGAAAAAAAAGTTTTAAGCTTCTGTGCTTTAAGCTTGGGATATTGCCACAGGAATGCTTTTGACGCCATGTGTAATTTCATTACAACTACTTAACGAGTACCATTTTAGTCTGGTATTCAAAATTATTTGTCATTTCAATAAGTTAAAAGCTAACCAAGTTTTCAAAGTTGTTACCATCAGGTTAATTCGGCAGTCTGAAATACAAGCTCAAAAACATAATATTTGTAGTTTAGGTTGAATATTCTACGTATTAATGCCTTTTAACTTCTTTATTTTTTGTTTTTATGCACATATTTTATCTATATTAACACTTAACAGCCTTAACTTCGCATTCTTAGCCAATACCCCAAAGTGAATACGTGTCATTTATCGAAGGAAACAAACAAACAATACAGAGGCCGGCAAAGTGAAAATGTCGCGTTTTGCCCCGTCTGTCATTTTACCCCACCCTGCCCTAAACATCTACATTTTTCTGTAGATGCCTACATTCTTCGGTTTGCGGCTTAGTTATCATGATGGTCAGCGCAAAAAAAAAAAGTTACGGCATAACCCAGCTTAGTTACAACGCAAACCATGGGCACATCGGCTCTTTGTTCTGTGCCCCGCCACGGTGGTCTAGTGGCTAAGGTACTCGGCTGCTGACCCACAGGGCGCGGGTTCGAACCCCGGCTGCGGCCGCTGCATTTCCGATGGAGGCGGAAATGTTGTAGGCCCGTGTACTCAGATTTGGGTGCACGTTAAAGAACCCCAGGTGGTCTAAATTTCCGGAGCCCTCCACTACGGCGTCTCTCATAATCATATAGTGGTTTTGGGACGTTAAACCCCACATATCAATCAATCAATCTTTGTTCTGTGTGGCCATTCACGGACATTCATCAATTATTTATCATCATTTATTACCCGCGTGTCAGAATTCTGCCTCAGTTCAGGTTCACTCGGCAGCAGAGATCTTGCTACGAATGGCAGTAACCCATAAAAATTACTGCCTAGTGCTTTGGCACTATCGTCGACGAACAGGCGGTCTGCATTGCGAAAATCGACGCGCCAGCTCTTTTCCTTGCCCACACCGTATGAGTAGCATCTACGGTAGTGGTTGACCACTAGCTCGTTACTGTTCATGCGGACAGCTTCTTGAAAATCGATTCAAAACTCGACAACCCTGTGTATTGCCGCCGAGCAAACAGCACGAGCGCGAGCGATGTATTTAAGCGTGAAGTTGTTGTCGACCACGCTCAAATGCGTGTTCAAGATGGTGGATCGCAGCGGCAACACGTCCCGACGAACGTAGTCGTGGTTCAGTTGATGCTCGTAGCAAAATACGCGGTTTTTCAGAACGAGGCTGCCCACTCTACCGGCGCCTCGTCCATGTTCGACGCTGTTGATTAAGGTCGACAGGTTGGTGCCGTAGGTGGCTCCCGGCACTATGAGCTCGTCGAAGTCGACGTTCATGAAGTACTCCGTCTTGAAGCGAGACCGGAACGCGCAGTCCGACAGCATCGCTGTCTGGCCCCAGGCAATGTTCGAGTAGTTGTACGGTATGGGCAGCTTGAAAGGCACCAACGTGATGTCCCAACCTTCCGCTTGCAGTCGCTCGACGAGCCGCAGCATGGACTGACTCATCTCCAAGTCGTAGAAGAAGAATGACCGGGCGCCCAAGAGCTTGTAGTGAGTCACGAACTCGACGACCTCCCACAGCCTGGTCGTTGTACCATACGTTGGTCTCACGCACAGGGAACAGCACTTATTGGGCGCGGTCTCGGGCAGTTTCTGCACTGGCAACTCAACCTGTTCGGTGTCGGACTTGCTGGCGGTCCTGAGGATAACTGACGTGGGCTAAATGCCAGCGACACCTTCCAAAGGGCAGATCAGGTGAGCCCTGACAAAGTCGTGACGGAACTCTTCCCACACTTTCTTCACGATCACGGGCCTTCGCAGCGACTTGCCGTCGGCTGCGCGAACGAAGCACTCGATCGATGGCACGGTCAAGCTGCTCAGTTCAGCGTCTCTACGCACGAGACTGACGACGTGGACGCCCCAAATGCTGGCGTTCGCCAGGTAGGATGTGAAGACGTAGACGCTGTCCTTCAGCAAGACCTTCCACGCAGCCGATTCTTTTCGAGGTAGTGCCCCGGCGCTGCCGTTTTGCAGCTGCTCAATCAGGACACTTTCCCAGTCATCCATGTACCTCGTCAGAAGCCGCTCGTTCTCGTTCGGACAGGTCATGGCTGCGAAGGACGTGTGAGAAGCGAAATTTGCGGGAGGCTGAGCTTTGCTTTGCATGCAGTTTATTCACTACATGGAATCACGGGAGCTGGTCAGTAATGACAGGCATTATGTGGATTTGTCTGTTCAACTGAGGTGAATTCGCTCGTAGTATGCTTGAAAACTTAGAGCAGCATACGGTTGTGTTTAAAACTCTTATAACAAATTTCACTTGCTGCCTATCTCTTTCACACACACACACACACACACACACACACACACACACACACACACACACACACACACACACACACACACACACACACACACACACATGCACGTGCGCGCGCGTGCACACACATATACACACGAACACAGCACAAACACAGGTACAAACTTGCATGTAATACATAGCTTTACGGCAGAATCGCAAAATGGTCATTCTACAGAGTTAAGATGAATGCGGCAAGCCAGGTCGAATGAAGGCTGTGTCAACAGCAACGATATTGGTCTTGAGTCAGAAACATCCAACTAGAAGTTAAAATGATACAAACTCGCTTTTACGTATTGGTGGTTTTGTAGAAACTCTTTCATCTGACGCCAAAACACCAGTATTAAGCTCTAGCTCTATAACACAGAACTTTAATAAACCTTTTGCTGTATTATTTGCTGCTTACATGCTTGTTAATGCAGATCATTGCTCCACTAGGGCTCCTCTACATTTATGGTTGATTCCCTAGCTTAGACGTGACAACTGCTCAGCTAAGTAACTGACATGCATGGCTGTGTATAGTATATGTCTTGTTTATTGTCTTGATTGCTCCTATAGTTGATAGTTTTCACGTGTAAGAAATACACAAAGCGTAACCAAAACGTCCCTCATGGCTCAGAGCAAAGCTAGAGCAGGTTTTTAAAGGTGACTTCGGGAAAGCGCATCACGGAAAAAAACAGCCACGCTGGCCAGCACAAAAGGACACAGAGCTTACTTACAATTGATATTTATTGGTCAATTGTATAAAATGTATATTCTTGCGCAAGCGTACATCAAAAAACACCCGAGCGTAACGCCAAGATAAGACCACACCTTCCCAACGTCACAGATTAAAGTGTCATAGATGGAGGGAAACAGCACGAATGAAGGAAGACCAGGCAGAGAAGGACAGATACAACAGCGCTGACTCACAACAAAAGTTTATTCGTCAAACTTTGTGCCATATACCTGCGCAGTTGCAACGAAAAGAAGAAACAAAATTTACAATTGCGCTGTGAGAAAAGGAGGTTGTGCTTCTATTAGGATGACTGCACTCGTTGCGTTATCAGCATGTTTTTAACGATTATGTTCGTATTTCATTTAAATTCGACTGTCATTTTTCGTTCTTCTTTGCGTTTCAACTGCTCAGGTATATATATTGAGTGGTTTGACAAATACACTTTTTTGTAAAGTAGCGCTGTTGTATGTGTCCTCCTTTGCCTGGTCTCTCGTCTTGTGCCCTGTCTTCCTCCAATATGTCGTACCAACATGTCCAAGCAACCAATTTAGCTTCATAGATGGTTCGTCTGATCATAGAAGGACAGTTCTTATATACAAATAAGGCCAAGGAATGAGCGCTGGCCTATGCGATTCCAGTCCTTGCTATAAAATGCGCTTCGGCAATAACTCGCTTGATTTGTGATGGGTGCTTTTTCAACATTTAACACTGATCAAACTTGGGGGTAATATCCACTGTCTCGGTAATGAATTCCGATTTGTCCCTGAATTTCTTTCTGCCCGTTGTAATAGTGCTCGTTTAGCCTTTGGTTGGTTGATATGTGGGGTTTAACGTCCCAATACCACCATATGATTATGAGAGACGCCGTAGTGGAGGGCTCGGGAAATTTCGACCACCTGGGGTTCTTCAACGTGCACCCAAATCCGAGCACACGGGCACACAGCGTTTTCGCCTGCATCGAAAATGCAGCCGCCGCAGCTGGGATTCGATCCCGCGACCGGCAGGTCAGCATCCTTAGCCAAATAGACCACCATGGCGGGGCGCTCGTTTAGCCTTTACTTACGTGTTAACCTTCAGTCAGCATTCCCGCCATGCACCAACTCACCAGCAGGTCGCGGGATCGAATCCCAGCTGCGGCGGCTGCATTTTCGATGCAGGCGAAAACGCTGTGTGTCCGTGTGCTCGGATTTGGGTGCACGTTAAATAACCTTAGGTGGTCGAAATTTCCGGAGCCCTCCACTATGGCGTCTCTAATAATCATATGGTGATTTCAGACCGTTAAACCTCAAATATGAATCAACCAATGACATTTCCGCCAACTTTTTTTTCACCCTCTCTTCCTCTGATTTCCACTGCCCGCGTAAAAACAATTGATAAACAGTTACTCATTTTGTGGCTGACCACTGAAGAAAAAGTAGCCCCTTACCCGATACCTCAGCCACGTCATGTAAAACTGGAGCCACGTAGGCAGTGGTCGGCTTCATCGAGGTCAATATCAGGTAAGTCACACATGATCAGTGCACAGGCCAAGGCGGATTGGAGTCGCGGAGATACTGCGCATGCATGAAGTTGTTTTAATGGCTCTGTCAGTCTCGCAACCGGCGCGACAACACATGAGCGGTGCAAACACCTCCACCCCTCATATACTACTCATTGGCTGCCGAATGTATTCGGCGTTTGATATACGTGATGGTCATGGAATCAAGCTCGTCAAAGCGTAAAATGTAAATGCAGTCATTACTTTTGCAAATAAAATATTTTTATTATATAAATTAAATCGCTAAATTAATTACCATAATTAAAAATTTATTCACAATACAACTTTGTCACTTCAGTGTGTTCGTGAATAGCAGTGCTGTGACGTGTGATGTAAAAACACTTTGTAGGGCCTGTTTGGGCTATTAGCCGCAATGGGGAACCAGTATGTAAAGATAAAATATGAATAAAACACTTTAAATAAATAAACGACCGGTTCACGACGCGAGAACAGTGAAGCGTGATTTCTCTTTCAGTGAAGCTGCTAGAATATACAATTATAAAGATAATGAGAGCTAATTAAGGAAACACTGAATACTACAACAAAAAGTTCTGACAGGCATTCTACTTTAATGACAGTATACGTTCCCGCATTTTTCCAGGCAGAGGTTTGTTATGCTCACAACAAATACACACAACGGTGACGAGCAGGTTATGCCACATCTCAATACTGCGCTTCTCATAATCGTAAGCGCTTCTTATAACCTCGAAAAACGTATAAGTAGGATCACTGTAGCCTTATTGTGACGTCACTGATGTTATTGCAATTCACCTGATTTCGCAGTTTGCTTGAGACAGCGTGCAAGATCGCCATAAAAAAAATGGCCGCGGATCTGCAGGTTACACTGCAAATGTCGTCGAAAGACGATAGTCTTGCGTCTGGGGAGAGTGGACAAAACATTTATTTGATGTTCTGCGCAACAAAATCGGTGAATGGTATTTTGGAGGCTACGCGTTAAAGTGCTTTGAGTGTGCAGTGGAGGCGAACGAGTGCATCAACTTAGAAGTGTGGCAGCTCGGGCTAGTTGGTATGGCATGACGATAGTAATAGCGCTAGAACAAAACGACGACACCTTCGTGTCCTTCTTGTCTCTGTGTCGTCGTTTTGTTCTCGCGCTATTACTATCGTCGGGAGTGCATCAAGCCACGTCACACGGGTGACACGCGCTATCTGGCAGTGATCTTGGAAAACAAAGCGCGCGCGCCCTGCGCACCCGTCTCGGAGGTGACAAGGTGTAGACCGCAAAGCGACGGGTAAGTCCCACCACAGTGTCGTCTTAGCAAAGCGTTGGAAACACTTGCCTTTTCGTGCAAGCGTTGCATGGTCAGCGCAACGTGATAAATGCTACGGTCCTTAGAATTACTTATGTATGCCTTTTCTAGTAAGAAACACACAAACAAAATATTGGCGTGTTGTTATGGTGCCTCGGATATGCCCAATAACTGCTTTTTAATTGACAATCGCACCAGTGTGAGCGATGAACCTTGAGCAATATTGGTGGGTGCTGCGGATGGGGTCGGCCGTTGTCACAAACCGAGCGCTCAAAAAAGGGCACGCCACCAAATTCTCGCGACGAAGCGCCGAGAGGTCAACGATAAAAAAAAGAGAGAAAACAAGCATCCAAAGACTCCCCGGGCGCGCGCCTTTCTCCTCTCGGAAGTGTAGGTTCGCCGACGACCCTCCTCACCCCACATCGGCGCCCGAGCAAGCCCTCGAATGTTCTAGATGGAAAGGGGCGGGGTGATGCCGGGTTACGTCATCCGTCGCGGACGGCCTTCGAACCGTCTCACCCTTTCCCCAGCCTTCGCTGCGCATCGCGCCGACGAAATGATGAGAACTTTCTGGAATCGCGCGTGGAACGTATTTAACCGAGCAGCGGAGATGAGAGATCAGGGGAAGACGGAAGTTAGCGCCAGAGTGCGTAGGGTATCCCCCCGTGTAGTCGGTGAAGGTTTTGTCCGTAGTGACAAAGCAGGAGAAGAAGAGGATTTCCACCTGTGGGTGAAGGCTCGAGCTACAGGCAAGAGCGTGTGTCTACCGCTATCGAGCGAAGACTCGTGGCAACAGCTGCGTGTGTGAAGCCGACGTGTTTCCGGCGAAGAAGGTTGAAGCTTGGAGAGTGGCCAAGTGAAGACGCGAGGTTTCCTAGAAGAGAAACTTCGGGGGCAGTCGAGGTTTCCTGGAAGAGAAACTTCGGGGGCAGTGGAACGACAACAACGCTGGACTTTGAGTGAGTGATTCTCGGAAGAGTCTCATCCAGACTTTTGTTCCAAGAACTTTGAACTGAATAGGTTTTCTATCTCTTTAGTCTTTAAGTGTCTTGGTTGTTCAATGCATGCGACTGCATTGTAGTGCGTACTGTTATCTGTGTCCATTGTTTCGAGTGTGGCTGATTGTACTGTGTAGTACGTTGTTTGATTGGTGACATATTGTACTCAACTATTGTGGAGTGTGCATACTTGTGTGTTGTTTTTGATCTGCCATTATTGAGAATATAATTTTGTTTTGTTTATCAACTCTCGGCTCTGACTTGTTCTTTGGGCCACAGCCAGCGTCCGCTGGCGCGCCAAATAGGACCACTTCTAAATTGTCCACGCTTTCGTGGTGTGGTTCGGGGGGCCGATACTTCGGCCCTTGGAATTAGCCCGAGAATCGCCTCCCTAATGAACGGGACCTGTGACAGCCGTTTGGGATATTGTTTCGGATGGGGTCAGCCATTTGGGATATTGTTTGGTGCCGTTTGAGGTATTGCCGTTTGTGTGTGGACAAACAGACAAATGTACATACAGACGGGTAGACAGACAGACAGACCAAAATTTTTCCGTCGAAGGTCCCCAAGAAAGACTATCGTGTTTAAAACACAAGCCTTATTCTGCCATCAGAATGTGAGACGCCATGGGTAACAGGTACAGAAAATTCATTTCAACCTCTCCAGTTATACATCTTGCTTTTGCATGCCGTAACAGCATCTTATACCGGTTCTTACGTATACAGAGCGAGAACCTCGAAGCTCAAAAATATTGTTCAATTTAAATTGAGGATGACGCAACCAACGATGGAAAGTAAAATGATAGGTGTAACCTTAAGAGGGATAAAAAGAGTAGTGTGTGTCAGGAAACAAACAGGAGTTAAGGACATCATAGTTGAAATCGACAACAAAAAATGGGGCATTGGTCGAGCACGTAGCGCATAAAGAATGTAACCACTGGCCATAAATGGGTAACTGAGTGGATTCCGATAGAAGGCAGATGCGTGATAGGGAGACAGAAAATTAGATGGGCAGATGAGACTAAAAAATTTTCAGTTATAACCCGGCAGCAGAAAGCAGATGATCGGGTTGATTGGCGGAACATGGCAAAGGCTTTCGCCATGCAGTGGACGTAGTCAGGCTGAAGATGATGATGACGTCACCGGTATTCCGCCCACAGTATTAAGCATGACAACTTTGCATTTGCGGGAACACGATTCACCAATTTAGCTCAGCTTAACGCGCTCGTTTAGCAAGGGTAAACTTCTGCCCTTGTTAGTACAAACTGTTCACCGCTAAGCTAACTAAAGCATTGCTGAAAGTTAGCACTCTTGTGTGTTTTCCCCCCAGCATCGTCACGTCATATAAGTTCTGCTCTTGACACTAAGTAGGAATTCTCATTTAGTGTCACTTGAAAAGGAAATGCGGTTTTGTATACGTATAATTAGTAAAAAGAATCGGGTAGGTTTTGTAAACGTATAATTAACAAGAAAATTTGCGTGCTATTATTTAGGCGCAAGCGGCGCCGACGGGACGCGAAAGACAACTGCAGGGGCCACCATACCTTCGTTTTGAATTTCCTCTCTCGTTCTTCTTTCCGGGCGCAAGCCGCTGAACTTTGGCGCGGCTGCAAGCGCGAGATCAGTCTTGTTGGTTAAGGTGAAAAGTACGCGTCCGTAAGTTCAATGCGAAATTGTTCGCATGCAAAGACTCAGGACACGGCAGCCAGTGACAACTACACCAAACTGCCTTTTTGGGCGATAAGAAGCAGCAAATGCTTCGAAGTATCGCTGTTTGTTGGCGCGCGTCCACGATCAAACGCTTTGAATATACCAAGTGTCAGCAGCCTTTTCAGAGGGCCGAGCTGAACGAAGCCAGCCCGGCGGGGGCCGGCCACCAAATCAAAAGAGAGTAGGGGGAGGGGGCTTAGCATAGAAAAAGAAAATGCATGGAGAACTTGCAGTAATGTATACAATCTGGAATAAAAGTTCTATATGTAGTTCCAGCGCGCATGTCACAATGTTGAAATTTACAAACACGGGTTGCAAACAAAAACCCCGTTAGAGTTCAAAAGTGTCACGCCGACTTCGGATAAAAAGTCACGAGGGGAGGCGGGTGGTTCACGTGGTGTGCCGGGGTTCGCGTAATACTGCCCCGCGGACCACAGGTTGCCCACCTATGGCATATACAATACCTGCGAAAACGCAGACAATGCATGAAGCGTAAGAAAATTACACTAACAGCACGCCAATGACTTACCATGCTAACAGTATAAACAAAACAATCTTTCTTCCCCGCCTGTGCTTTTTGATAACACAATATATCGGCATACGTGAAAAATATAAAAAACTCCGTACTGTGGTCTTCCGGTAGAGCATCGCAACCTGCTTCACAAAAACGTCGATTAATTGATTGATTGATTGATTGATTTATTGATTGATTGACTGATTAATATGTGGGGTTTAACGTCCCAAAACCACCATATGATTATGAGAGACGCCGTAGTGGAGGGCTCCGGAAATTTCAACCACCTGGGGTTCTTTAACGTGCACCCAAATCTGAGCACACGGGCCTACAACATTTCCGCCTCCATCGGAAATGCAGCCGCCGCAGCCGGGATTCGAACCCGCGCCCTGCGGGTCCTTCACAAAAACGTCATACGCTACGTTTATTCCCAAGAAAAGCTTTTCAACTAATTTTAATGCATATAGTTACCTACACCAGAACAGTCAGTCAGAAAAAGCTTTTACGAAGATGGGTTTGGCGAATGTGGGCTCTGACCTCGCACATTTTTCAACAAATGAGCGTCCTTCCAGGTTCGCAAAGCAAAGGATGCTCAAAGGCTCCAAATCTACTACATTTACTAATGAAGGCCCCAACAAAAACGTTAGACGCAGGAGTTCATGGCAGGCAAAGGATAAACGAAACGACATACTCATCTTTGTAGCAGACTTTTCAGTTTGGAACAAGAAAGCTGCTTCGTTTTTCTTACCATATACGGCACGTGGCCACAACAGAAAGAATTCTCTTCACCTTCTTCAACGATATTAGTTCAAACAAGCCGCGAGATGAGGCGTCTCCTGTAACTCAGTGGTAAAATTACCTGACTTATTGCGGTACGTTGTTGTTCGCACCTCCACAAAAACACAGAAATCTCTATCTATTGTTAGAAGAATATTTTCATGAATTCTTTCTCCATAACTTCCTTTTTTTTTTTTGTCTGATGGTTGGCCTCAGTGCTCATGTACCAACGTATATACCGTGCCTAGGTTGTCAAAGTTGCTGGGAAGGTGTCGGGCACTTTTTTTTTTCAGTTTGTACTGCGCCACCACGTAGTGTCGTTTCGCGTGATGTGTTATGGGTATCGTTTCTAGTGTTTCTGCGTAATTGCATTATTAATCAAACCATGTGCAGCTATTCTGTGCGCAATTCAAAACCCTTTATCACACAAACTTGTTATGCTCGAGGTTTGGCGAATGTCTTAGATAATAATTTTGGGGGGTTTCACACCCCAAAACCACGATATAATTTTGAGTGCCAATAAAAAATTGCTATTATCACGAACCGGCACGTACTTACTTCAGCCCTCTTCTTCATCGTCATTTTCCCTTTTTCCTCTTCTGATTCGCTCCGAGAACGCATTCGCCGATTTGTCCTGCGTGGAAATGCAGTGATTCTGCCGGGTGAGAGGATGAGTGCAGAGAGAGTGAAAGAAAAAAAGAAAGGAGCCGTGAAGGCGAGATATAGAGCGACAAGAAAAATAAAGAGAAAAGCTTGACGAAAACGTTCTTTTGCGAGGTGAGATACGAACCCGCATACCCAAAGGCAAGAGTTTTAATAAAATAATATGTGGGGTTTGACATCCCAAAACCACCATATTGTCGCGAAGGCAATGTCTCGCGGAAAGCTTCTTCTTTTCCAGCTACAGCTGGAGTTCGTTCTTTGCCAGATGCTCTTGTTAGAGGCGCTATTTAACGACTTGTCTCGAGGAGGGCACCTCGAGGAAGAATGAGAGTCTGAACAGAAAAAGCTGCATCCGGTCGGTCACTGTGCGCTTCGCGCCAAACCAGGCACCGCGCCGTGCTTCCGACCGGGCTGAAGTGATTCTTAAAAGAGAAAAGAAGAGAAAAGTGAGCCCCGTTATTGTCTGCTTCAGTGAGCGACACCGCCACAGTAGCTCACGAGGGATGGGGGTGAGGAGGGATAAAAAGGATAGGAGTAAAGATATAGGAAAGCCGAAGAAGGAGAAGAGAGGAAGAGACGTGAGGTGGTGAGCCAGAGCGAGCGACGACAAAATGAGGGGATAGAAGAGATAGGAAAGATGGGAGCACGGTCACTGGAGTCCGAGGACGGGGCGCACCTGCGAGAGCTCCTTTCAGCGTCAGTGGATGGCGTAGAGCAAGTCCAGTAAGTCAGAGCTGCACCGTCGTCGGAGGTGAAGGTCGTCGGCGGCAGGAGGTGACGTAGGGCGAGCCCAGTCGGCCAGAGCCACGCTGACGCCGGAGATCGCAAGCGCGCGGAGCACGCGAGCGCCCGACCGGTCGGCCCGAAATCCAGCAAGCTGCTCTTCCGACCGGGCTCCAGAAATTAGGTGCCTTTCTCCTATATATTCTACCCACTACCACCACCATCCCAAACGAGCGAGCCGCCGCTCGTGTCCTCCGGGGCAATCGGGGGTGGACATTTGAGCACTTGTGTGCGCGTCAAGGCCGTTTTAGAGAATGTGCCCGTTTCAAGAAGCTGCCACAGCTTTGTTGCGAGGCAGGCTTCACGCGACCATGAAACCTCGTGTTGAAATTGGTTATCCTCAGTTTGCCTGATTGGTTCGCGCACCCATGGATGCTGGAAAACCCCATTTAAGCAGCGACTCGAGCCCTTTTTGAGGTGAGCGGACTTGGGGTCAACAGCACATCTCACCACTGGAAACCAGTCATGCAAGCTGAAGGGTATGCCATCATTTCCCATGTTTCGTATTTGTGGCTTAGTGCATTGTGTGAATTTAACTTGTATTAGATAAATAAACCCCTAATGAGTCCTCCCCGAATTCATCGTGTCGACTTGTCATCGCTTGCCTGTGCGGAATTGCTCCCACGCTTCTTTGCCTCGACGGTCTTCAGATGTGTCTAGCTTAAACAACCCCGAATTTTCGCTACAATAAGATTACGAGGGACGCCGTAGTGGAGGGCTCCGAAAATTCTGACCATACCAGCGGCCCTCGGGTCAGCAGCAGAGCAACACAGCCGCTACACCATGTCGGTGAACACGGCGAGCGCCTAAACCACTCGGCTATTCACGCCCGCTAGCGGAGCATGGAGTAGCCTTGTATAGTAGAGTATATTTCAAAGGGGTGCAACAGGGAAGTAAAGCTGAGAAGGAGAGAATAACCACCGAGAAAAAGAAATAGGTAGAAAGAATGGGCAGGCAGAAAAAGATGACAGGCGAGTGAATGACTCCAGAGCGAGAGAGACGAAGAGAAAGACATAAATAAGAAGAAAGACTGAAGTAGTGAGGGAAAGACAGCAGAAAGATAGAAAAAATTGAAAGACAGATAGAAATGTTCGCACAAAGAAGGAGATAACAAGAAAATGGAACAAAAGACTAGAAAAAAATAAAGCAAGCATATAGCCATGAATTGTATAGTATATCAAGAAGCGGAAAATAGAGGTGATAGTGAGGTCCTTAATACGTACCCACCAGCACCTAGCAGATCTGGTAGGCAGCTGGCAGGACCTGCTAGCTGCTGTCAACCAGCCTTGCGCAATTTAGCGCAATCCGAGGTAATTTTTACACGACAGTGTTTTATTCCGGGTCCTCCAAGGCTTCGGTGACGTATTTCCGTCACGGAAATGATGTCCAAAAAATGCGATTGACCAGGTGGCAAACAAGAAGTCGAACCAGTGAAATCTTAGTTCACGAGAAGAGATGCAGGGCATGTTGCCCACTGTGCTATAGCGTTACACATGCAGAAGGCTTAACTAACACGCTTTTTCTAGCTCACAATTTTATCACACAGGGATCTTGGTCGGCGAAATGGGGTCTCCATCTTGGAGCGACACACTAAAATAATGCATCATTGCCGTGACTTCCACGATTAGCTTTAGCAACCACGCTATTGCTGCAACTGCCCATTTGGCCCGTTTCCAATGTGCCATTTTCTCAACGCCTTAATTCATCACGATGTGGCGACCTTAGCCTAAGCCTCTACCTCACTCATAACATCCATTCGCATTGCTCGCACGCTCGCACCTAGAGAAACAAAGGGGAGACACGACGTGCGCCGCTTTTCTGCTGTATTAAGTCGCATTGCTGTAGCTTTGAATGGTATGTGGCGTTTAACGTCCCAAAACACCATATGTATATGAGAGACGCCGTAGTGGAGGGCTCCGGAAATTTCGACCACCTGGGGTTCTTTATCGTGCGCCCAAATCTGAACACACGTACAGACCTACAGCATTTTCGCTTTCATCGAAAATAGAGCCACGGCAGCCGGTATTCGATCCCACGACCTGTGGGTCAGCAGCCGCGTACCTTAGCCACCATTACCGCGGCGGAGCATCTTGCTGCTGCATTAAGTCGTACTGGCTGTCTGAATACAGGGACTAAACTAAAAAAATGACAGCCCTTGGTGTGTGTGTGTGCGTGTGTGTGTGTGTGTGTGTGTGTGTGTGTGTGTGTGTGTGTGTGTGTGTGTGTGTGTGTGTGTGTGTGTGTGTGTGTGTGTGTGTGTGTGTGTGTGTGTGTGTGTGTGTGTGTGTGTGTGTGTGTGTGTGTGTGTGTGTGTGTGTGTGTGTGTGTGTGTGTGTGTGTGTGTGTGTGTGTGCGTGCGTGCGTGCGTGCGTGTGTGTGTGTGTGTGTGTGTGTGTGTGTGTGTGTGTGTGTGTGTGTGTGTGTGTGTGTGTGTGTGTGTGTGTGCGCGTGCGTGCGTGCGTGCGTGTGTGCGTGTGTGCGTGTGTGTGTGTGTGTGTGTGTGTGTGTGTGTGTGTGTGTGTCCCGACACTGAAACAGTTTTATATAAAACAATTTCAAACTAAGGATATGCTCTGAGCCTCTGCTATAACTATTATAAGCCTTTACTAGAGCCATTCTTACTATAGGGTTCTATTCTTCGCAGATTTTTGTCTAAATCAGAAGTCAGAAAGTGCAACGGAAGTACTGCGCAAGAATCTATAGTGTCGCTCGGTATCGAGCTATGGGTATGAAATTCGGTAGCCTAATGGCCATAAGGGTATTCGAGAGTCGGTCTAAATGTATTAACACGTCACCTTTCTTCACGTTGTGATGCGTCAGTGGCAATAATAACTTTAGTTGCAGAACTCGGCAAGTGGCCCTGTAAAATATGATGTGGAAATAATTTCGCATAATTAGGAAATATATTCAGGAACGGCATATATGTAAACTAATAATTGTCACGAGTATCAAGAATGCCGCATATACGTACCTTCAAAGGATCTAGTGATTGTTGCACAAATATACTTTACTAATTGTTTAACAGCAGTCATTCAGCACGAAAAATTACGTTTAGCCGGAAATAAAAACTGCTGAGAATTATCTTAGGAAACATTCGTACACTCTCAAAACATCCATTCTGTCAAACGGTGAAAGCTACACAAAATAAAAGGAACTACCTATTAAACTTACGGCACAATACTTACAGCAATTCCAGGATGTCCAAGACATTACCGCAGTCATTCTTCTTTAAAAAAAGCTCTGACATCAAATTTACTCATGACCTTTTTGCGCCAACGAGTAGCTACCGACCCTTTAAGCAATTCGCGACCTAAAACGCATCTTAGGTACAAATGATTATCTGTATTATTGATTATTATATCCGCTGTTGAACGATGTTCAAAATGAGTCGAAGTCCCGCCAAATTGTAGTGCTGTCAGCGCTACCTCGCGGGCACGTCAAGGCTGCTGCACAGCTGATGCTGCTTTCACAAAAAATGGTGAAGTCACGCACACTGGCATGTCGTCTGCTAGGAGCGCACGTGCAGTCAGTCCAGCTCTGTCTCAGATGATGTAGACTAAAGACCCTCCATACCTTTTGCGCCGGCTAGTTTAAGTAGCGCCAACTCATTCTTCCCCTCTCCATTTAGCCCCAGCCTCGAGAAGGGGCCTCGTTCTACCTCTGTCGTTCGGCTCCAAACACACTCAGATCGTCGGTCGACGCCATTGTTACTATCGTATCGTCACTCAGGATAGTATTTGTAGAACGTATCACACCAAACACGTAGCACTAGTGTCGATGTCACAGGGCAGTCTATTTTCCGTTTTAAACGCTAAGCATTTATTCGTGAACTTTGGCGACCTTGAGCGTATCTATCTATCTATCTATCTATCTATCTATCTATCTATCTATCTATCTATCTATCTATCTATCTATCTATCTATTTATCTATCTATCAATCTATCAATCTATCTATCAATCTATCTATCAATCTATCTATCTATCTATCTATCTATCTATCTATCTATCTATCTATCCATCCATCTATCTAGCCGCTTACATTTGGGTGCTCTCGTGGTCAGCCCATTTACTTGGCGTGAACCAAAATTAGCAAGAGAGGGTAGGATGGTTTGCCGAATAGGACGCGCCTGTCAAGACATAAATAATGTCACAATTCCGTCGCGTACCTCGTCAAACACTTCCCACCAGACAGTGGCACGTATACCCATGGGTGGGTATGTGCCACAGGTGACTGACACTTGGAATCTGCTCAGGAACGACGAAAACACACATGGGCAATTTTAACGCGCGAGTGTTAAGAAATACCCGACGTTGGTATAGCGTCGACCCGACGAGACCCAGCTGGAATTAAACCCAAGCATTCTGGGTGCTAATGAAGCATTTTACCACAGAGCTACGCCAGGTCTCGCAACTACTTTTCAAATAGACGCTAATCTTCGTGAAACGTTAATAGTGGTTTCAGTGCTGCCTACCCAGTTTTATAAACATTACACATGTACTATTTTGATACAGGTCGGGTTAACGTCAGATGTGGTTAGTTGCCATGCGCTGAAGTTGATTTATGTAGCAGGGTCCAGGGTAAGCATCTTCACGAGCTTCAGCGTTTCAAATCAGCTTCTGGTGTTGCTAATACGCATGTTCCCGTTGGCATCGTTGCGCAAGTGCAAACAACTGGTTATATAAACATCTGCAACTCTTTAACATATGTCTGTGTGTGCGACATTTGTACAATAATTTAGCGTAATTTCATGACATGTCACTCAATAAAAAAATTGCAACACGGTCACCTTTTTTCCGCATGCTTAACATAACCTGAATTCCCTGGGTACGTGAGATCTGCCGTTTTTTCTTTCTTCTTAGCTTTTCTACGCTGTTTGACATCGAACTAAAATAATTTCCACGCGACGGATGCCATTCAAATTTGGCCAAGAAGACCTATGCATACCAAGCGATCGAATGATGGGCACATTTCGATCTTGAAGTTTGATGTCAGTGCTCCTTTAAAGGGGCCCTGCAAAACTTTTTGAGCATGGTCATAAATCGCTGCCGATCAGTAAACGTATAGTACAGGCTCCCGAGAACACGTGAGCCAAGTGTTACAGCGCAACAAGCACCCTAGAATTCACAAATTATCAAAGTAGGCTAAAATTTCATTTCTCTTCACTCGACTAATCTCGGAATAAGCCCAAAAGTCACTCGTAGAAAGCCCATCTATCAGCCATTGGCTGATTTGAACATGGCGCACTCGGTTGTTACAGAGATCGCCACGAGAGGTCATCACTTGTCCACACGTACGCGCACGATACCACTGACAAAGCCGCGTATTCTAGGAAAAAAAAGTGCTCAATGTCACGAGGGGTGCGTGACATTTTTTGTTTGCTCCTTCCATTCCTCCCTGCTTAGCTTCTAGCGCTTTTATCTGGACGAGATAAGAGAGAATGCAATTGCAGCGTGTGACAAATCTTTTAACTCCGCTCGTATACTGGGCGGATCCTTAAAATGTTTGCGGCGTTGAATGTGTGAGGCAATACGCTTTTCCAGTGAAATAATCCCATGGTTATTCGAAAAAGTGTTTCAGGGCTCTTTAAAAGAATTAGATACCGGTATGGTAGACTGACGCACCAAATCTTCAAATAGCCGGTACAGACGCATCAAAATTCCTCAGCAAGATGGTCGTAGATGCGATATGTCCTTATCAAGGAGGATACATAAAACTTGCTGGAGTGGAAGCCGCCTATGCGCCGCTACGGGAGAGAGTGAAGCGGCGCCGAGCGTGCGGCGGCCATGTTGCCAGTGGCAGAAAAGAGCCGAGCGCTGCAAATTTATGCTTCATCGCGCTGCGGGTGAAGTGGCTCGTGTGTTTATAAAGCAACGAAAACAAGTAATTCTGGTTGTAAATGTTTATTGCGACTTGTACGCAGCCAAGTGGCATGTAGAGAACTCAATTAAAGTGCATATGCATCAAATGGCGATGCCTAAAGCAAACATATAATCGAAAACATAGGTTCCCTACTGGTGGTTGAAAATTATTGCCCTTGTCAAAAGTGGTCCCACCTTACTTTTGACCGATTCTCGTTTTTTTTTTCCTTCGTCATGTGTTGTATCCTCACTTTTACGTATTGTTCGGCGATTTGCCTGCACAAACTGCAAACCTGATTATCAAGCGTATCAAAGTCTAGGACGTGCTGCTCTAGTTTATGGAACCAGTTTTTCTCGGAGGAAGCTCATAGAACTTTCAGGATGAGGTGTTTTGCTCTTGACTTCACCGTTGTGATAGAATCACATTCAGCCTGCAGCCGCCTCAGTCCTCGACTTCTTTACAGAGGCTAATGACATCTCGCGACGGTGAAACAAGACCACCTCGCCTCTTACATTTAATTGAAGGTGTCAGCTCATCTGAGTGCATGGCTGCTATGCACTCTTCACAGGTAGTTGCAGTTCGACCTGTCGAACAATGAAGCCTGCTATGTATGGCACCACGAAACCGACAAAAACAGAAAAGCTTTCGGGTTAGTCAATGCGATGCGTATTGTCGTGGTCATCGGGCTGCAGGACTGGGGCCTTGCGCATGTCGGTGAGATTGCTTCTTGGATCTACCATGGCTGCAGGAGTCGTTGCATTCAAAACGGAGAGAACATCTTGGGAGCAGTGTCCAGAATTTGAAGACGTGACTTCCGTCTGAACCAATAGACGCTTGTATGCAGCCATAAACTGCGAAGCTGTTGGGTTGTCGTTATGGCCGCATCATCCACGCATTGATTCAAAGAAGTTTTCGGCATAGTCTTGACTGAGTTTGTGTGTCCGTAAGTATTAAGCTGACCCTGGCTGACAAGTCTGTCAAACATTCTTTCTGCGCTTGCCATGCGTATCCAAAAACCAATGAATCCGTTTTTTTTTTTTCAGTCCTTCTGTCACTGCCGGATCTTTCAGCCCGTTTATGTACGCTCGAGTCTCCGCGAAAAACGACTTCCAGAATGCTTCGTTCCCCTGCCAAAGGGGCGCTTTGTACGACCTTGCCAGCGGGTTCCTGGAGTTTAAGATGTCAAACAAGCTATCAAAAGTTCTAATAAACGTAGATCTTGTGCTGGCACCCTTGAATCGCGGCAGCTTTAGCTTTTGTTCGCAGAAGTCCAAAGCGTCGGCAACTGATGCACTCGATCAGTAGTACAGCATATCATACCTTCATATTCTTGTTTTTCCCATTGGACGTGGACTTTCGTAAGTTTGTTTCCGAGCCACAACACTTCTTCACGTTGAAGTGCCTTCAATGCCACCTCATAACCCCATTTCACATGCTTCCCTTCAATATCAAAGAAGTGGTCAAAGCACACTGGCGCGAAGTGCACAGAGCGAAGTGATCTCAGTCTTTCGCATTCTACTTCTCACGGCGAACGGCCCACTCCCAGAGGCTTCGCGTTACGGGATCTTGAGAAAACCTGTAAAACAAATCCGGACTTTTATGTTTTGCACGCTTAGATCGCGTCAGCTATAGCTCCCTTTAGTAACGAGCGCGGAATGGCTATGTCGAAAACGTTTTCATGTACGTACAGGTGGAATGTGAGGCCACAACCTTTTTTCAACCTGTTGGCACATTCGTAAACGACGCAAGAGACAACCATTGTAAACCATTTGTCTTTACATGCCGACAAGGTGAAACAAGAACAGACGAAATCAGCAGCTCGCGATGGCGCTGAGCACGCTTTTTGCCACTGGCAAATGGCGGCGGCTGGCTTCACTCGCACAGCGCCCCTTCCACTCCAGCAAGTTTTATGTATCCTCCTTGGTCCTTATGCATGTGTCCATCATCATTCTAATACGGCGGTTGCTTAGCATAGCTCAATGTACCAACTTATGAAAAAAAAATGACCCGCATATTCGACCACATATTGTTTAAACAAAAATAACTCACCCAAGAAAAAATCTGGAGCTCATATCTGTGCCAGACACGCTCGTATGAAAGACAGGGAAACGAACTATGAGGGAACCTAAGCAAACCTGATGATGTGTAAACGAGGCAATACTACTTGTCACCAAGTTTATTGTTGCAGAATAATGTCACTGAGCTCGGAGATGGAGTTAGATGATGAGTCTGGATACAGTGTACTATATTCTAGTACACTGTAGCGGGTGTGAATAGGCGTCCTGTGGCGCACATACAAATGTACGCAGCGGCGCTTTTTTGTGAGCGGCGTCAGCTGACTGTCAGCGAATAAAATTCTTTGACTGCAGCCTACTCGCAATATACATGTTGTTCATTGCAGAATCGATGCACGAAGCTGGCTCAACATTACTATTACATGTGAGAGAAATGCAACCTGCCAATGAAAGTGATGTTCGCGCTAGGCGGCAGTTTGCGTTTGCACACTATATCACGTTTATTGTATTTTTTTTTTTTCATTCGTAAGCGGCGACCTCGGGTAGCGATAACGTCCTGCTGTAGTGCGACTTAATTCACTATTTACTTCATACATGCTGGTCTTGGATATACCAAGCGAAACTCCATAAAAGAACGAAATTCCATATTTTTGGTGCATTACTTTTATATGCTTTGCTATTTTTCGTCATTCTTCTGAGAAGCATGGTATCGGCTAAGCAATTGCGAGAAATTTCGTGCCAATTGTTCATGCAGTGGCCAACAAAGGTGAGGAATTATGCCTGAAGTGGGTATGCGCCACAGTTAATAGCTGAACAAAAACAAGCTTTTGTAATGGGTTGGAGCATTGGACGACCCACTCGTTATGCTTATGCTATTCGCATTGTGCAACGACTGCTTGTTCTTTCACTGTTTTAAAACACTTTATAAGTCGTATTGTTACGGTGAATCATCGACAGGAGCAAGCGTGGCACTTTGCAAAGACGACGAAGACGCCTGTGTGTTAGACGATTGCGCGAGAGGCAACTCAGCCATCTTGTTCGGCTGACGATTCTTTGTGGACGCTCCACTATAAGCCTAGATTTCGCCCCGTCACATTTGGTGGAGGTGTTGGGTAACAATCCCAGTACCTCTCGCTCACCTACCTTTGACAGCCATATCACATGTCTGTCAGGCGTTCTGGATGTCTTTAGGAGCGAAGCTCCTTAAGGCGTGGGCTGTGCGTCCCCTGTATGTAGCCACCTCTCGTTCAGTTCTAAGTATTACGCTAGCCACCGCCCGATCTAAAGGGTACAGCCATGTCCATCCGTCCGTCCGTCCGTCCGTCCAAAAGATGCAAGATGTTATAAACTAGACGGCGGTACGTGTAGTTGATTATGAAAGATGCGAGGTGTTATAAAATAGGAATGATGCCACATATGGCGCGTGTCATCGTTCGATATAGTGCGGCGACGTACGCTAGGGGGAGCGTTGCAATAAAATCGAGTGGGCAAAATGTACGGAGGATTCATGGTTTACCAGGTTTACCTCCGGAGCTTCGCCCACTCATCATCATTCACTTCGTGGATATGGCGGCATTTTTTTGAAGAGCCGCTCTCCAGCTCAATTCTGCAACATGCCATTTCGGACGTCGCCAAATCAACATACTCGGTCACCTTGTCAGTGCCGCTGGCGTTCAACCGGATCCCGACAAGATGCGAGCAGTACAAGAATTTCCTGAACCACGTTCAACCAAGGACGTCCGAAGTTTTGTAGGGCTATGTTCCTATTTTCGTCGATTTGTCCGCAACTTCGCTGACATCGCTCGACTGCTTACTGATCTCTTAAAGAAGGACGTTCCCTTCGCATGGGGCGTAGAGCAAGCGGACGCCTTTTCGGCTCTTATCCATCTGCTGACTACGCCACCAATACTGGCCCATTTCGACCATGCATCACCTACAGAGCTTCGGACCGATGCCAATGGTCATGGAATTGGGGCGGTCCTCGGCCAACGATAGCACGGGAAGGACCACGTGATTGCTTACGCCAGTCGTCTTCTTTCACCTGCTGAACGGAAGTTCTCCATCACTGAGCGTGAATGCCTAGCTTTAGTGTGGGCTGTGACAAAGTTCAGGCCTTACCTGTATGGCCGAACTTTTTCTGCTGTTGACCATCACGCTCTTTGCTGGCTCTCATCCCTAAAGGACCCATCTGGACGTCTCGATCGCTGGGTGCTGCATCTGCAAAAATACTCTATCGTGGTCCACTACAAATCGGGACGCCTGCACACAGACGCAGATTGTTTGTCACGTCATCCGGTTGAAACGCCCTAGTTGACAGACCTTGAATCAGACCCCTGCATGCTTTCCACGCTTTGTGTGATATCTCCACCGAACAACGACGTGGCCCATCGGTACTCTCCATCATCGAGCGTCTGACCTCTGCTCCAACAGACCCTTCCGTACGCCTGTTCGAACTGCACGACAACATTCTGTACCGTCACAGCTTCAACACCGATGGCCCAGAATTACTACTCGTGCTCCCGCATCACTTGTGTACCAGCGTTCCTGAACAACTATACACACAACGTGCCTACAGCCGGTCACCTAGGCATCTCTCGAACCTACGATGGTGTGCGACGTTGCTTTTTCTGGCCCGGACTGTATTGTTCTGTGGTTCGCTACATCACTGCTTGCGACCGCTGCCAACGCTGCAAGCGCCCCTCCGTGCTACCGTCTGGCCTCCTACAGCCCATTGACATACAGACCGAACCATTCTTCGGTGTTGACCTTGACTTGTTGGGCCCGTTTCCTACGTCCACCTCCGGAAATAAATGGGTTACAGTCGCCACAGATTACGCCACACACTTTGCCATCACTAAAGCACTACCGAGAAGCAGTTCCACTGACGTCGCTGACTTTCTCTTGCATGAAGTCATTCTTCATCACGGCGCTTCACGGCAGCTGCTTACTGATCAAGTAAGGTACTTCCTTTCACGTGTTCTGGATGGCACTATTGTTGGCCTGCTCAACTGAGCACAAGCATACCACCGCTTTTCATCCACAGACAAATGGATTGACCAAGCATCTGAACTGAACGCTGACGCAGATGCTGTCTATGTACATTTCACCAGATCACTGTGACTGGGACAAAGCACACCCCTTTGTCACCTTTGCGGTACAACTGTTGCGATACAATAGCCAGTTATTCTCAGTTTTAGTTGCTGTTTGGCCGACATCCAGCGTTACCATTTAACAAACTCCTTCCTTCGGCTGCCCCCTTGTCTACTTGAGTTCGCCAGCGATGTCGTTTCTTGAGACCATGCAGCCCGTCAGCTTGCCCATGATCGGCTGCACTTGTCGCAAGAGCACCAAAAAGACCGTTATGACAGTCGCTACCAAAGCGTGCACTTCTCGCCGGGGTCTCTGGTACTTCTCTGGACACCAAACTGCCAAGTCGGCTTATCAGAGAAGCTACTACCACACTACCATGGCCCCTACAAAGTGGCACGACAACTCAGTGACGTGAGCTCCGAGATCACACCCCTAAACAATGCCTGTTCGGCCTCCTCACTCCAGACGGACGTTGTCCACGTTTCCAGACTTTAACCATATCATCCTGCTAGTTCGTCGCCGCTGTACCAAGCGCCGTGACGGCGCTTCCGTCGTAGGGGAGTGATGTTACGGTGCATCTTCGACCGGAGAAAGCGTGGCACTTTGTGAAGACGACGAAGACAGCTGTGCGTTAGACGCTTGCGCGAGAGGCAACTCAGCCATCTTGTTCGGCTGCCGATTCTCTGTGGACGCTCTTCTACAAGCCTAATTCTCGCCCCGTCACAGGATTAACGCAATTGCTTTACCAACATCAAGCCTGCCTAAGGCAAGTTTGCCAACAAGTCCCAAGCACCGGCGTAGCTCAGGAGATTAAGGAAGCCGGCGTGGCTCAGTAGCAGAATACTGGACTGGTCCCCAGCGGACCCAGGTTCGAGCCCCACTGTGTAATTGGTACTATGTATTTTTTTTTCTAATTTCGCCCAATGTGATTACAGACACCGGCAGCGGCGAAAACAACTAAGGTGCTGCGCGCGACCCGAGTTGTGATCTTATAACAGCTTTCGCTGTAAAACATCTCAAGCACAATTAAAACTCGTCGCACAGCTCATAAGTAACAGCACCACAGTTGGACAACAACAATGCAA
This sequence comes from Rhipicephalus microplus, assembly GCF_043290135.1. Classification (NCBI taxonomy): domain Eukaryota; kingdom Metazoa; phylum Arthropoda; class Arachnida; order Ixodida; family Ixodidae; genus Rhipicephalus; species Rhipicephalus microplus. The sequence continues at coordinate 123,370,277 of NC_134704.1, forward strand.
AACTTTGCTTATCACTGAGTAACTAAGATGCTAACACTCCTCATGTATGGAATGATGACAAGTGCACAATACGATGTGCTTCAACTGCAAAGCAGTGTTTACATCAAAATGACCCTGCGTACAGAAGATATAATAGCGATAGACAGCACTTGCACCAATATTACGTGACAAACATACTGGTAGTCGATTATTATGAACAGTATCAAACACAATTAAGAACAGGAGCCAAGCCCGTCAATTTTCGGCACTGCCAAGCAGTCGCCACGCGCAATCCTGCCCCATATGATCAGTCGGCCGCATGAAATGGTGACGCGAGTTTCAGTCGACATTTCGTCTGCTCGGTGCGCCTGTGTATAGGTATGTCTTCGCCACTCTACTGATGTCGCCGCCGTCATAAGTATCCACAAGCGAGGACGAAAACATTGAGGAATATAAAATAGGGGCGATTCGCGGCAAGGCAAATTATTTTTGGTTTTATCAGAAATTATTCTGAAATCGATGTCGTATTGAGGAGCGATGAGGCAGCTGGAGACGCGCGCTTGGTCCACACTGGCTGGTAAGACAATTGAACGCTGTGTGCATGTTACTTGTTCGCGATGAACATAGCTTCAAATATTCACATTCACGCTCAAGATTTCCCGACAAATCACCCGAAGCGGCTCAACGAAAACGCAGCATTGACACGAACGTGCTGCATGAACCAAGCAAAATAAAGCAGGTGAAGCTGTTACCAGGTGTCGCCGGCAGTGGTACCACATGTAGACAACGCAATGCCAATACTAAAATTGCCGACATCATCACTGCTTGCTCATCGTCACTTTGAGCCTGAGCGGGGGCCTAGGAGCTAGCTGAACACGTCAAAATACTGTCGATATCTCATTGCCGGGAACGCACCGTTGAGCCATGGACGCCTTTTGGGCTCAAAATAGAATAAAGTCTACGTAATGACCACTATTCGTACTTCGCTAAAAAAAAACTTATGCATATCAAGTAATCGAATGAACGCCACATTGCGAGTTTTAAATTTGGTATCACTACTCCTTTAACGCAATTTAGGCTTTATGACTAAATAATATTTGGTGATTGTTAAAAAGAAGTCTGTGCACAAGATCCGATGAACGGACATCTCAGCTTTTGAGAAATTGCTGTGAGTGTGGCCGAATTATTTCATTTAATTCAATAAATATTTAAGTGATTGCAAGCACTTAGCATTATGTTTGTCACAAGCACATGCTTATGATAAATATATAAATGTGATGCAGTGCTGGATACAGAAGGCGGTGGGGGCGAGCTGACCCCCCCCCCCCCCCCCTCACTTCAGTGCTCGCAGTCCACCTCCTATCACAAATTAGTGAAACCACTGTGAGCACACAATAAAGGTCGTCTCGATTTCGCTGCAATTTCTGCACATACTAAACGAATGTGTCGTGCAAGTGCCACGCCAGTTCCTTTAGTGTCAGCGTAGCACAACACTAGCGGTTTCAGTGAAACAGTCAAATCAGGGGAAGAAGTGCAGCCACATCATTTACCTAGCACTACTTGCATGAAACGAGAACTCACGGGAAGGCTCATGCTGAAGTGCCAAAGAACTCGTGCAGCACGGCGTCAAACAAGAGCAGAAGAGGTGGCATGAGCTGCACTCGTTAAATCGAGGGCCCAAGTGCAGTACTCTTGAACTAGTGCAGGAAGTGCGATCAAATCGAGGACACCTTAACTGTATTTCTGCTATGAAAAAGTTTTTCAGCTTGTAAAAACAAAAAAGTCAGGACGACGCCCCCCTCTCCAGTGTTATAGGCGGCCCCCCTCCCCTCCTCTAAAATGAGTGGCTGGATCGGCCAGCGATGTGGCGGATTCTCACAAATCACCTACATATTTTGCGAACGCAGACATAACTTTCATGGTAAACCGCAATACAGTTACTGAATTGAAGATGTCCGAATATCATTTGAGACAATTCGGCAAACACATTCTAACCCATAAGTATATGCCTAGTAGTACTGAAGTTAGAACCACTAAGCATACTTTCATAGCGCCGATTTTTCGAAGTACACAGTGAGAACAACAAACCTCTCCCGCTCGGACAGGAGTTTGCCTATTCTCAGCCAGATTTTTCAAGCTGATACCTTGAAAGATTTGCATCATGAAATCGAGGAGTAATCACCACCACATCATTGAAGCATGGGCACACCAAGGGTGCAGAAAAGGGCAAACAGCAGTAGCGGAGCAGGCAAGTCCTTGCCTGCTCTGTCACATCGCTGTCACAGCAGCAACGCCAGTGTTCGTGCTCGGGGCTAATAGGTTCGTCCCCTTTTTTTCTGTAATGTCTGTTTTGTTCCAAACACTATCATTATTATAGTCTTAGAGTATTTTCCAGAAACCATGGAATGCACAAAGCACTGTGCAGTCTTCTCATGTGCCTCCTCGTGTGTATGCATTGCTTCACGCTACTGTATATCCAAGTTAGATAATTGATGATTGATATGTGGGGTTCAACATCCCAAAACCACTATATGATTATGAGAGATGCCGAAGTGGAGGGCTCTGGAAATTTAGACCACCTGGGGTTCTTTAACGTGCACCCTAATTTAACGTGCACCCTAAGCCGGGATTCAATCCCGCGACTTGCGGGTCAGCAGAGCCACTAGATCACCACGGTGGGGCTATCCAAGTTAGATGATTCACCAACAAGCCCACACTACAACTTTGGTTGATTACTACAATGCATGCTTCTTTATTTACAGTTGGTGTCATGCCCTTGAGCAAATGTGCACACATGCTGCTAAAATTTTGCTTATGTCTTAATATGATGGACAGCAAAACCCAGTGTAGTTTGCATCATAGGATCACAACACATAAAAACGCGTACTTTCAAACTGCAGCCCTTGCTGCTTCTGTTTTTCGAAACAATGCAGCACTTGGTTTGCTGGCTGGCACTGTATGGTTGCCCACTATTTTGATGTTTAAGATTGGAGAAGCAGGGCAGGCTGGGCATCCATTGGTGTGAACAAAATAAATAAAGCGTGACGGTAATTAATTACAATGTTGCCTATTTATTATTCTTTTGTTTTCTAAAGCAACACACACGCCTCTGAGCAGCACTGGGCAACAACCCTGACAGGCACAAAACAAAACACGAAGCACCGGCACCGAGCCGTGTTGCTTGGCAAACATTTACAACCCTCGAGGCCTCTTCGGACGGAGACGAAAGGAGGCCTTAATACAGGAGGCTAGGAGTTTCATGCCGCTGTCATCACAACGGCGTAACACGTTTCCTAAGAAAAAAAAAGAGGGGGAGTACTGACTTTGTCTCCAACTTTGTACAACAATCTAAAGCAGGGCCTGACTGAGCTGGGAGGAAGAAAGGAAGGCTGGCGCACCCCCGATTCATACATACAAAGTAAGCCCAAGGGAAAAACAGTTGGAAACAACTCACAATACACAAAAGACAGCATTGGGAATGTCACTCATATGTTACAGCAAGGAAACAAGGAAAACGTTTTCTAATTTTGTCGGAAAAGAGGTCTACTACTGGGGTGGGTGGAGGGGAACAGGGAATTTTTTAACGGAAGTTTTCTGCAAAAACAGGCACAGCATTTACAAGGAGCGCGTGCGAAACTCTGCAATGTTTTTCTAGCTTCCCTTCGTATCGCGCAACGTACACCTGTCATTGCAGGATGGTGCAGCACAGGGTGGACAATAGGAGCTAAGACTGGTCCTGGAAAATGAAAAAATTATAACGGGGCAATCCTGGAAGAGAAAGAGGCACAACGACGAGGATGGGCGGAGGAAACGTCCCTGTCAATCCCCTATCAGGACAGCAGCCAGTCCTTTTTCTTCCTTCTCTCTTTCTCTCTCTTTGTACAGTGGCCTAGGAGGAAGGAAGGGTCCAGCGAATAATACAGGCAAGGCCAGTGCTGAGGTTGACGATGAACACTGCTGTCCACCCCTCGCGAGGCCTTTTCTAAGGAACACACGGTGCTGCGTCTCTTCAGCCAGGCGGCTCGCTATTGGTAGTCGAAGGCGCCAATACATGCACCTGCGTGGCTCGGCTCCAATTGTACACCTGGCCTGGCAGGAATGGCTCCAGCTTGGCAGTACCCTGCGCACTGCTGCCTTCAGATCCTGTGCAAAAGAAAGCACAGACGGTTGGACAGCCTCGCGTGCCGTTGCTTTGAAGCAATGTTAAAGGCAACGCCACTACACCATAACTATCTGACATGAGTTGGTGCACCATGCGTTGCTATTTCGCTGCATAGCCTTCTGCTTCAGTCTATGACATTCTTATCACCCACCACTGAAAGCCTGTGGTTTTACTGTACAATCAAGCGTGCTTATAACGAACCTGAGTGTGGCGCAGCATCTATTTGGTGTATCCTGAAGTTCATAGCAAATGAAACACACCTCTAAAAAAGTTGGGAGTGAAAACATAAACCATTTTTTCCGAAAAAGACCATGATGATGCACGTGTTTCGAATAGCAGAAGCAATAAGGATGGTCTCAAGCCTACATGAAGCGGCAGCGTGCTCTTCATTAAAACCCGTGGCATAAGCTGCCTGAGATATTAATGTAGCCAATTGCCACAAGCACGCTCGTGGGCTCCGGCTCCAAAGTTTCATTGTTTTCGTAATCTTATTCCACCCAGTCGCTCTTGCCGTGCGCTTAATTCACAATGCCTTTGTCCGTGCGCAGTTCTGCAGTGTTGGCACCATTGTTGGCCGTAATGAAATCATCACAACAAATGTCCCGCACGCCCCCCTTGTCGGAGTCGACTACTTGCTGCCACAAATCGCTGCCAGAGGGGTCCTGTTCAGAAGCTTGAAGCTGCGCATCGGGTTCGACGTCGACGAAGTCAGCCTTGCAAAAAAAGTTTCGCACACATGTAGGCGTCACCGCCGCTCACGAAGCCTTCATTTCAACAGTTGAATATAGGCACACTCGAAGCGGCAAGTTAGCTGCAGGGCGGTCAACAGATATGAGCGCGCGCTCCACAACGCGGCACCTATTATAAGTCTTAAACGCACGAACTACGCCAAGCCAAGCGGTCACACTTTCGACCATTTGTTGAGCGGCAGAAAAAAACTCAGAAGGCCTCCCGTCCTCCACATCCTGATCACACACGCACACTAACAACGAGCAAAACACGCATACGCAACGTAGAAGCCCACACGCATGAAACTGTTCTGGGCCCGTTTCTTATCAAAAAGCGAAACTTCCAACGTGACTGGCAGCTGTCATGGCACAATGGAGCGGAGATGCGACAAACAGAGAAGAGCAGTCTTGCGAGAGACATGCGAAGGAGTTGCGATAGTGATGCACGATTAAGGAAGCATATGGCGGGAAGAAGACGTTGAAAACCAAAACACGTGGGAAAAAGGCAGGTCGGGCAGCTTGCTTACAGGGTTCACGAAACGTGCAACTCGTGCATAGAAAAACTTGGGAGAGTGGTCAGCACGCGCAGAGGTCATACAAAAGCATTTTGGCGCTGATGGACTAGTGGGGCCCTACCAACTTCGATAATTGGTGATTCGGTCCCTGTAAAAGTCGTTTTTAAGCTTCCGAACGCATGTGGAGGGCATGCTGAGCTGAGTGAGAAGTGAGTGAGAACAGGTCTTAAAACTAAACAAATTGCGAACGGTGGGCGGTGCAAGCACGTGCACTGGAACAATATGACCCTGATCCAGACAAGACACAGATACATACGATCGGGTACAGTCACGGACCGATAATGTCTGCAGATGGTCTGGTCACTTTAGACTGGCGACGCCAACGATAGTGTAACCAGCAATCAAAAAACAAGAGGATACTACCCTGCCGACCCGACCAGATTTCAAAAGATTGGTGGCAGAATGAAAACACCGCTCAGAATAGCGGGGCCAGAAAGGAAGAACAGGTGCTTAACCAAAAATGCTCAGGAAGAGTGACAACTAGAGCGCTGCAGAGACAGGCTCGGAATTTATTAATAAAAATCTATGAACACCTCGCCGATAGCTTATCAGCGGCCGAAAGGGCGGTCCCCGAAAGCCACCGGCGCGCTAACTCCGTTCTGGGTAACCGATGGGCGTCGCTCAGAGACGTTCACTCTAACCGCGATTTTGTGCTATTGAAATAGTGGATATTTCCACTGTCATGCGAGTATCGTTAGTTTTGAGCGAAAGTTCGTTTTATGTGGGGCCGTTATACATGTACTTGACGATGTAATACTATAAACTGACCACTGCTTTGACTAATAACAAGGACAGAATGGTGCGAAAACTAACAAGCATTACACCCAGAAAACATCACTAAAGCCAAGTCCTCAAATCGGGCTATTGTTAAAGGTGGTTCATGACAAAGAGTAAACACAGAGCCAACACTGGCACAGTGGAGTAAAGAGGCCTACCGTGTTCTATACTTGTGTGTCCCTGCGTGTGTGCCATGTTAAACTCTGTACTGCAAAACGCCACATAACTGTGGCCCAAAGCTACTACATGTGATGGTTCTGTTCCAATGGCACCACTGCTCACACTGCGCAAGTGGTGGCCTGCCTACGTTACCACCAGGTCTGCTCAGCCATGAATAGTGTATGATGTCAAAAATACGCATACAGTAGGGCAGGGGCAACATTTACAATGTGCTAACACAGATTAGTAAACAGGAAAAAGCACTAACAAGTCGTAAACGCAAAACCTCAGTGCCACCCTGCTTGTCTTTAAGCTACACAGAAAGTACGGGAGCCATGGCAACAGTGCCCAGCAACGAAGATTTCAAAGGCCGAATTCAGTGGCTTCAGCATTCGCCCAGCTTACCGAGACTCTTGGAAGGTGTACCGCCAGACGAGGAGGATGGGATGTACCGTGACAGCCTCACTGTGGGTACGGGCAGGAACCCGACCTGCAGTGGCTTCACTTCTAACGTGACAGTCTGCTCACGCTGCTCAGGACTCAGCTGCAGCACCCCTGTGTAAGATGTGCAAGGATGCGAGACAAGTTAGTTCATTAAATAGCTGGTAGTTTACAGAGTTTGTTTATTTTTCATTTATTTTTTAATTCAATTATTTGTTCATTCATTCATTGAATTGCCCACAGCACCCTCAGGCAGGACAGTGACAGGAGTCTAGAGCAATAGTATAAAAAAAAAGTACAAGTAGCAGGTACATAGAGCATTGAAAACTTAAAATGTACAGCTCTAGAATTAAACTAGCATGCTTTCACAGTGGAACACTTTGTATGTACACAAAACAAATACAAGGGGCTGACAAAGATGAAAAGAACAACACCATAATTTGTGTACAAAAGTACGGGAATTTTCCAATGGGGTCGTTTTTCTGTATTATACACAACTAATGAAACTGACAGGCAATCAAGCCACGAAAGTTCTAGGGGATAGTACTTGTAGTTTATTCACTGTAGTGTAACGACTCTCCTTTAAATTGAAAGGAATTATTGTAGATAAAAACTTACCCTCTTCGATGGTGGAATCTGAACCCACGACCTTCGAATTGCACTTTCGATAATCTACCACTTGTCTGTATGATGCTCTGTCGTAAATTCCAGGTGAATCTTCCTTTTTCGAACCTGACAATATTCTATGCCTATGTAACGTTCAGCAGCGGCACCCTGAAACTATGGCTTTTAGCGTACATATAAAATGCACAGCACCATTTTGCATCCACCCCAACTTGTATACAGTAAAACCTCATTAATTCCAACTCAGTTATTTCGAAATCCCACTTAATTCGAAGGATTTCCACGGTCCTGTATTTTGCAATGTAAGTTTGAGTGGATAATTTGAAGTGACGGCCGGCACCAGTTCGGTTAATTCGAAAACACTGGATGCCCCCGTGCGAGTTCGATCCCGATTTCGCCTCGAATACGTGAAATGACGGCTATTCATAGCCACAGGGCAATGCAACGTATCGATACTAACGAGTGGCAGCTGAAGCACTCCAGCCTCGCTACTTCCAGCGCAAAGAAAAAGAAAAAAAAAAAGGTTTCGTGATCAACCGAAACGTGCGCCTGCGGAAAACAAGTCTTGCTTTACTGCAACACAGCGGTGACACGCGGGCAGCTTATTGCATGTTTCTCGCAATGTCATCGGGTCATGGTTTGCCCATTCTGACTGGGATAGTAAAGAAATTAATAAAGGACAGTTTAGCGAAAATCGCGATGTATGCGAACCACCGATTGCTCCAGCAATTCGCGTCTTTGCACTGCGGCGGAGTTCTTGCCAGCAACACCTACATTGAAAACTAAGTTCGAAAGTCTCAAAAATGATTGTTTCCAGCCAAAACCCATCGTGAGCTTCGTCATACTGGCCATTATTAAAGTCATAATTATAAAGAAATTGGCAGATCCCACATAGTGGGAATCGCTGATATGCGAAGCACGATCGAGGAAGCTTGAAATATCACTTTAAAATCAGCACAACAATACAAGGCGGAGGTAAATGATGCCGTCCGTGGGATGATGCCGTCCGAGGGAGGGATGGATGGACGGACGGACAGGTAGATAGACAGACAGACAGACAGACAGATAGGTAGATAGACAGGTAGATAGAACGTCACGCACCCCTCGTGACATTGAGCACTTTTTTTTTCTAGAATACGCGGCCTTGTCAGTGGGATTGTGCGCGCACGTGTGCACAAGCAATGGCCTCTCGAGGCGATCTCTGTAAAAACCGAGTGCGCCATGTTCAAATCAGCCAATGGCTGATAGATGGGCTTTCTACGAGTGACTTTTGGGCTTATTCCGTGATTTGTCGAGTGAAAAGAAATGAATTTTTAGCCTACTTTGATAATTTATTGTGAATTCTAGAGTGCATGCTGCCCTGTAACACTTGGCTCACGTGTTCTCGGGAGCCTGTACTATACGTATACAGCTGATCGGCAGCGATTTGTGACCATGCTCAAAAAGTGTTGCAGGGCTCATTTAAAGGAGCACTGACATCAAACTTCAAGATCGAAATGTGCCGATCATTTGATCGCTTGGTATGCATAGGTCTTCTTGGCCAAATTTGAATGGCATCCGTCGCGTGGAAGTTATTTTAATTCGATGTCAAACAGCGTAGAAAAGCTAAGGAGAAAAAAAAAAGGCAGATCTCACGTACCCGGAGAATCCAGGTTATGTGAAGCATGCGAAAAAAAGGTGCCCGTGTTGCAATTTTTTTATTGAGCAACATGTCATGAAATCAAGCTAAATTATTGTACAAATGTTGCACACACAGACATATGTTAAAGAGTTGCAGGTGTTAATATAACTAGTTGTTTGCACATGCGCAATGATGCCAACTGGAACAAGCGTATTAGCAACACCAGAAGCTGATTTGAAGCGCTGAAGCTCGTGAAGATGCTTGCCCTGGACTCTGGCCTGGACTCTGCTAAATCAACTAAAGTGCAGGGCAACTAACCACATCTGACGTTAACCCGACTTGTATCAAAATAGTACATATGTAATGTTTATAAAACTGGGTAGGCAGCGCTGAAACCACTATTTACATTTCACGAAGATTATCGTCCATTTGAAAAGTAGTTCCGAGATCTGGCGTAGCTCTGCGGTAAAATGCTTCATTGGCACCCAGAATGCTTGGGTTTGACTCCAGTTGGGACTTGCCGGGTCGACGCTACCGACGGTGGGTATTTTTTAACACTTGCGCGTTAAAATTGCCCATGTGTGTTCTCGTCGTTCCTGATCAGATACCAACTGTCAATCACCTGTGGCACATACCCGCATACCAGCGGCACATACCCGCCCATGGGTATGTGCCACTGTCTGGTGGGAAGTGTTTGACGACATATACGACGGGATTGTGACATTATTTATGTCTTGACAAGCGCGTCGTATTCGTCAAACCATCTTACTCTCTCTTGCTAATTTTGGTTCACGCCAAGTAGATGGGCTGACCACGAGAGCACCCAAACACAAGCGGACGGACGGATGGACGGACGGACGGACGGACGGACGGACAGACAGACAGACAGACAGACAGACAGACAGACAGACAGACAGACAGATAGATAGATAGATACGCTCAAAGTCGCTGAAGCTCGCTAAGAATTGCTTCGCATTTAATAGAAAGAATGTGCGAATGGTTGCATCATGACGCGCTGATGAAGCGAGAAGCAGGCAACATGCTACCCGTACGTCACTACTGTGTTGCAGTGAAGATGTCTTGTTTTCTGCAAGCGCACATTTCAGTCAATTAAAACCGCGTTTCATTTTTTATTTTTTACCGGTGGCAGCGAGGCCCACTGTTCCTTCATGTTCATGGCAAAATAAAGACCAGGTATAGGTGGAAAACATGACATTTGGAGCCACAAGCTAGCCGGCACCACAAATAACAAGCACTGATTACTTTGAATAGTTCTAAGTTCCTTGCATCCCACTTCTTGTATATTCTGTTAATTCGGAAACCCGCTTAATTGGAAGCCTTCTCGCGGCCCCAGTGACTTCGAATTGACAAGGTTTTACTGTATTTAACAGTCAGCAACCAGGGTGCCACACACATTGATGTCTGCCAGACTTAATATTCGGTGCACGTGCAGGCTTTTGTAAGGCATTTTGTAATAGTGTGTATCACAGCAAACTTTGCTGCGTTTGACTTTTCACCACAAAGCTGTGATATTTCTCTTGTCATACTTGGTAAGCAAGGCATTTGAAAAACATTTTCGGCAACACAAGATATGATTATGGTACCTACCATACGGAGAAGTGCGCTTGCAGGGAAACAGCGCAATGCAGCAATCTACTCGTACTGAAGTCACAAAACTTTTTCTATACATGCCTAGTTTAACTGTACAAAAAGTACCGTCGAACCCCTTTATAAAAGACACTGACATAAGAGACAAATGAGTATAGGATACACCAGTGTGCCTACAGTAAAATATGAGTTGAGAAAATGTATACATGGTACCATGCATATACAAGAGATATCTCAAATAGGAGACAAAATTGCTGCCCAGAGCATGCCTCTTATAAAGGGGTACAACTGTTATACTATATACCCAGGTTCAACCACGTTAAAGTAGAGTTACACCTGCAAGTACTTACATAAGCCATGCGCTTCGTGCCCCAGATGTGAACCTGCAGCAGCAAAATTTACATGACAGCACTAACAAAAACTGACCCCCTTAGCACTTCACGAGCCTATACTGCTACAGAGGAGCACGTGCACCCACCAGCAGTGCGTCCAAGCACGGCCCAGGTTGTTGCGTCTGGAACGAGCTCGTACATGAGTGCAGATGGCGCTGTTGCCTGTAGCTGACTGATGTGCACGTGCAGGCTACATGCGCAGTCTGCCCGGCAGAACTCAGCTCCAGACTGCGGCTCCACTCGCACACGCACTGTGTATAGCGTCTGAAAGAAAAAGGGAGTGAGAGAAAAAAACAAGAAACGCAGGACAGTTATTAAAGCGAAGCCATCTTTGCGAACCTCTCTCGATTTTTCTGACTTAAAATTAAAGTGCAGAAGAGCCAACGTGAGTATACCAGGACTAAGTCATGGCTCCTTCAATTGGCCAAGTTACTTACGGGAGTATGCACTTTTAGTTTTACAGTCTTTCTAGTCTTTACTAGCAGTCTGCTGAGTTCACTTTTTTCAGCTGTCACCCCCAACTGGCACTTAATGATTTCCTTTTGGCTGTAATGCAGAAAGACAAGAGGCAACGGCCGTACGATGAGCCGCTCATTCTTTATCTGCCTTTCGTCTTTCTCTTTTTCACATTCGCCCGGTTAATGCACGAGCCCCTGTGGTCGACTTTGTCGTTACATGGCTTACGCATCACTTCCAATCACGGTAGACCTACAGGGCCTGAAGGTACCAGGAAAATATGTTTCATTTACTGAGAGATGAACAGGGGCGCAGAATGCAAAAGTGAAACCGAACGTATCAGCAACAGTAGTTTCATTTAGGCAGAAGCTTTGTTGAAGAGATTTCTGTTTACTGAGAGTCTATAGCCTGGCTAAAGAAGTTGGATAAAAATGAATCAATATCGTGATAATCGTACCCCACACATAAAGTGATTATAGAAGAGGCCTTAGAAAAGACATTGCGTCATGCACCTGCTAGCATTGCATGAAAGACTAATATGCAAACAAAGTTTGCAGCATAAAGATTCTCACTGGGCCCACTGCATCTGCTGCTATTTTTCATTTTATATGCTTATCTCATACTGCGGTAGTTTTGTCACTACAGGAGTAGTGTAAAAACAATATTGTTCACGCGAGTAAACTCACTAATATTCCCTTAAACTGCAAAAAAAAAAAAAACAAAGAAGGTTATCCTAACGTATCATAAGTGCTAGCCAAATTTAATCTGAAAAGAGAAGGGGGGGAGGGTGCAAATTAGAGTTTCATTGTGGCTGGGGGGGGGAGTGGAGCACTAATATAGCTATAGCTTGAGTGGAGGGCAAGTGCTCGTGTGACATGTGCCCCTTATGCACCCTGCCCATGGCACCTTAAAGAGATACTGAATGAAAATTAGAAAACTGGCGAAAACAAAGAAATTCTACTTGGAAGATGCAACTGTTCCGATAGAGGGAGTTTATTTCTCATATTTCTGAACCACTGGCTATATTTTTGGAAGACTGCCACTGCACGGCGGCTGCGCACCAACGCGAACAGTGACGTTACATTCAACATGGTACACGCAGGGTGCGTATGTTCCTGTCCTATTCATCCCTCACTCCACCTCCACTTTGCATCTCACTCTCGCCACGCACAAAGGCACATAATTTACTATTTTTATTTCAGCTGGGAGCACTGCTTGGTGCTGGTGCGATTCATGGTGGTTCTGGGTAACCGCAGTGGAAACTGAGTGGGCTGAGAGACGCTGGTGATGGCTGACGCTATTGGTGGGCCTGCTTCCAGCACACGAAACATCGCCAACCATCCCCTCTTCTAGATCACGGCACAGCCGCTAGACGCGATAGTTTGTGAATAACTTCCCTCTAGTTTAGGCCTCAGAGGTTCTATCTTGATTACAGCACACAACCTTTTAACATGGCTGAGAATCTTGGCGGCAAAAATTGCACTCAGCAATAGAGGTTCATATTCATGCACGCGTGCAAGCACCCACCCACCCGCACACCTGGTAATCCTCGATGCGGAAGGTGTGGCTGAAGCTGTTTTCAACACGATCCTCGCCCGTGCCGTGAACGTAGAGCACAGAGAAGGAGAGGCGCAGCGGCTGGCCCTCAGCATTGAGCAGCTCCCAGAGGAAGCACGCCGACTGCTCGGGACTGATCCTCTGTATATAAACAGACAGCATGCTCTCCTTTACTGCACTATAAATTTAAAAAATCCTAAGCATAGCAATCCAAACAGTCACTTCTGTGTTCTGACAGTGAGGTGAGCAGCCCTATATCACATAAATTTTCATGAGCCCCCCAGAAACCCTAAGCACAAGGGGAGAGATGCTGCGCTAGGGGCGTTAAAAAACAGATTTCAGATCTGCAGACTAGAAGTGCTACGAATGGCAAAGATACCTGCAGAAGTGCTGCAGTGGAATGTTCACTTTGCTGTAATGGTTGCAAAGTTTGGGGTGCAGTTGTTGTGTGCACACAGAATAGTGCAAAAAGCTGTAACATCAGCACTGCATGCAATGAAACCTAGTGTTCAAAAAATCACACCTCACATTAAATAGCTTCATTATATTAAATAATCAGAGTGAATGTATATCTTGTGTACAGTTATAGCGCTGAGAAAGTTTTATAGTGTAGTGTTTATTTATTTATTTATTTAATAATACTGTAGGTCTTCTGCAGACCCATACAGGAAGCAGACATACGACATCACAGGTAAACAGATACAACATTGAGGAAATACAGTATTTTGAGGGACGATATGCACAACAGCGAATACTTACAATAGCGAGTACAACAATACTACATTGGTGCTCTACCCATACACAAGAAGAAGATAAAAAAATAATAAAAACCACGTACTACGCATGAAAAGCAATATATATGTACAAAAGAGTACAATGGACCACTGAAAAACACGTTTTTCGCTATCGCAACAAGAATAGCAACAAAATATAACTATACTGGCTCTGTTACCTGCTCCACAAAAGAACAAAATTGATCAATATTTGTAATATTAACAACTTGACCTGGTAGTGCGTTCCAAGCGTTGACAGCGGGAGGGAAAAAGGAATATTTAAACATGTTGCTGTGGGCACTGAAGAGACGTATGCATTTATCATGGTTCGTCCAACTAGAACTTCTAGTACTTCTATAGTTTCTATGTTTACTAGAAGTACTAGACGTACATAGAAGTACTTCTAGTACTTCTATGTATCTAGCACTTCTATAGGCAACTTGTGCCCTTGTCATTTTAAATGAATGAATGGGTATCACAAACACACAAACTCAACTAACAGTGTTGTGACATAGGCACACGTGGGTGACATGAATGCAGCACATTACATGTATGTACTGGAAAAATAAATCAAATATAGCCTGACAGTTGGATTTAAATTCTCAGTATTTATTACTAAAGTGTTATGTTTTAGCCACAACATCACAGGTGGATGCATCGTCAAATAAGAAAAGATGCATTTAAGAATGTCAGGCAAGGAATCATGCACATTCAGATGCTTGGCACATTTTGCAAATGCTGATGATTTTCTGAATAATTTCCTCCCGGCAAACCAACACATCTTGGTTTTTGATGAGTTTTCGCTAGGGGTGCGCGAATATTCGAAAGTTTTGAATATTCGTCGAAGATTGCATTTGTAATAATCGTACTTGATTCAAAAATTTTGAATATTCGAACTGCCTTGAATATTCCTCAGTATTGGATGTTCACGAATATTCGTTCGCATATGTCACAGTGAAAAACTTGCGATTTTGCGAATTTAAGATAAGAGCCTCAGTAGAGCATGCAGTGATTACTATGACTTCGGGGCGTGTGCAATTATGCCTGCATAGGAATTCACGGGAGCATGACGACGGCTACCGACGAATGCGTCGGTACGTCATCGCGACAAACCTACCAATCATAAACATCTCAATCAATCTAGATAATGTACTGCCTGCTCGAAAGTACACGTGGCTTAGCGGTTTAGCGCCTGCGGTCTGCTGCCGCGCCTGTGTGCAAGGAATCGCAAGTGCGTATCGCTCGTGAAAACAAAGGCAAATGGCCGCTGTCACATTTGCTCGTCAAAATAGTCTTCACACCTTTGCCGGGTCCCGTGCTGCGAGCGTGAAGGAAAAAAAAAGCCAGTTTCGCCGCAAGGGCCAAGCAATGAATGCAATAGCAGCAATAACTTAGAATGTACACTGAGAACGGCTAGCAGATCGCAACGTGCCATGCGCTGCTCACAAATGACGCACAAAAACAACACACACAATATGATAACTAACTAACAACATTTACAGCTCGATGCTTAACGCGCTGTTTAAACAAAAACGATGCACGAAACATAATCACAGCTACAGATATGAGTGCGAACTAGGGAGTGTCCCAGTTGTTTCTTCGCTGTGTTTGAAAAGCGCACTCTTTTCGCAAACGGGGCCTGCCCAGCGATCAAAATGACCTTTGTAGCCCAGGCAACTAACGCCATCATTCCGGTGAAATGCCAAGGCCCACAATTCTCCCCACCGAAGGATAAGCGCGCGTTGGCGCATCGCGATGAACTGGGTGCCGAGCACAGGTGGCTTTTTCTTCTTTTTTGAGTTTTCATATATACATAGATACGTATACATACACGGTGCATGATGACGGTGGCGACAGCATAAACTAGACGAGACTGTCCATATAATTGCTATCGCAATAAAAATATCTCTACGCAGGGGCAAATGCACGCATATACGTTACAGGGCGCAGTGCTGATGAAGTGAGCTTAGTAGGCGATGCACTGCAAGCAACTAGCTAGGGGTGCACAAAGCTTGACGTACGATGGTAATGCGTTTCATGCATAGCCACACCAGTTTTCGCTGATGAATTGCCGTACAAACGTATGCACACATGTTGAAGCCTGATGAGTCGTCCGTGAGCTGTGCCGCTATTTCAGCATGTATACTCTTTTCATAGTTCTGGAATGATTTCATGGTAGCGGATATGGTCATGTGAATGAGCTGAAGTGTTTTTCCGCACAAAGGCAAACATAGAAAAGGCCATGCACTTTTGGTACCGTTACAGTGGCGGCATCACATATAGTTCTTCGTTGCTAACGGCGGTGCACGGAAGGTGACGGACGGATTAATGCATTGTTCCGCTGTATTCCCGACCGCACCTTTGAAAAAGTGTCGTACGTGCATCGCACTTACGCGGCAACGTCTCCTGCAATCAACCCTCTGTTACACCGTTGCTGCGATCTCGCTCTTTTGCCAACGTCAGTTTACTGCTGTCGGCAGTCAGTACGCCGAAAGGAATAGCGATACGGCAAAATAGTGCCCTTGTCACCGGGAGTTATGGCTCCGTTAACAAAAGGTGTACTTGGGGCGTCTTTCTATCACATATCAGTAATTATCTATCTTGCACGTTTATCTCACGTTGTCGCATCACGATCATGCCGCTATCAGCGCAACACAGCATTCTTGGTCAAAAGAGTGGCGAGTGTAGGAAATCGAGCCTTCCGTTACGTAGAAAAAGGGGTTTATAAAACTACAGCTCGACTTTGTAGGTTGCTGCTGCAGCGCGTGAATCAAAGCCCAGTTCTTCGTCTTTTTTGACTTCGATCTTTTTTTCAAACAAACTGCCCCATGCCCAGAATTTCACAAAAAAGTTCAATTCCGGCGGCTACAGATGCTGAGAGGTCTGGTCGTTTCATGGCAGCTCTACCAAGTAGTCTGTGGAGCTCCACTATTCGAAGAATCTGTAGTTTCTGGGGCTCGCTTGACTGGTGTAAACTAGGCGCTAACTTTCGGCTTAACATTATTCTCCCTTCTGAAAGGCATCTGGTAAATTATTGTTCCCAGGAAAGCATACTACACCGACTTTCATTTCTTCGGCATTGAAGGCTCCCTTTGATGCACTCTTCTGCTTGTGTTTGGCAGCATGGTGTAGTAGCCCAGCCGTGGCGCGGTCGGTAGAGTTGTGAGGCCATTCAATGTCTTCAGGAGCAAGCCATTTGTGTCCTGCCCACCGGAAAGAAAAGGATTCACGACCCCATGCTCCTTTTGTCAAATAGTCCCGTAGGCTCTGCTTGCCAGGGCTCATCTTCACTGTGGAAGAATCCAATACACCAAGAGTGTCGTTTAGGCCTGAAGTCACTTCTGTTGTGAATGTTTGCTGCCGTATATTTGCTGTGTTTCGCTTCAAGAATTCCACAGAACTTGTCCAACTTGATGACAATACGTCAGCACCAGGATGCCATATCTTTGTCATGGCTTCCGGTTATTCTTTCTGTTTTTCAAGATGCAACTCTGAAGGTCGCATAGACTGCATGCCGATAACGTGTGAATGATTCGAAGCGAACTTCTTCATCTTCATAGAAACACATGGTGCCTCGTTGACTTCTGACTGCAACCTGGAAGCGTCTTAGACTGAAATTTCTTCTGGGTTTTCATTGTGGGTCCTTTTACCTCCATTGCATTTCATTCTGATTATTTCTACGTTACCGTAGTTGTTTTGTAAATTTACAGTCTGTCCCTGCCATCAGAACAATTGCCTCATTGCAATACGTGATAGCAGAGGAGGAGGCTACCGGTCCATGTAGAGTGCAGCCTAAACTAGTGTCTACGGCCTAGATACCAATGTCCAAATTAAGTGTATTGCCTGTGATAAGTGACCAATAATAGTCACTACTGATCAAGACATCGACCACGTTTGGCTTCCGGCTTGATAAACATCAGAGAAGTAATATCCTTGCTGTTCAAGCTTGTCAATGAAGGCCCGATGTGGTCGTGGGACAGACTGGTGAGAGATGTTTGTCATGACAATGGCTTCGATCGATAGTGGCGTCTTACTACGCTGCGAAGTTAAAGTGGCGAGCGCACACTGGAATGCCATCTCATCATGTTGTCCTCTGAAATATCCAACCGTAAGTTCTCGTGATCCAGTACATGACAATTTATATTTTGGGCCAAGTGCTCAGTGATGAAACTGCGCTGGCTGCCTCCATCGAATAAAACTCAAACTAGGCATTTGTTTTCTTGTCCGGTGGCCCAAGCTATAGCTGTCTGAAGGAACACACGCCATTTAGGACTGCCAGTTCCAATCATTTCTAGCTGCATCAGTGCTGTTGATGTTTGTGGGCTCTTAATCAAATTCAGCAATTGAGGATCACACACTGTTTCGGCATGACGTCGATTGCACTTTGTACATGTCACGTCCCTTCTGCAATCTTTCGCCTAATGATATTGAAATGTACACCAGAAACATCAGCCCGCACTGAGTAGTCGCTTTTTCTTTTTCTCGAGAGGAATCGGACAGTCGCACTGCACTGTGTTATGGGTGTTTGCCTCGCAAAAAAAAGCAGGCATTCTTGCTTGGAACTGTTTTCGCCGATATGGTTAATGACTCGGTTGTGAACAGTTGACGTCGCGAAGAAGCTGTTGTGCTAGTGCGTTAATATGTATCTTGGCACTTTGACATGTGTTCTTTTGCAGACATGTGCCGGACAACTGTTCGTTCGCGAGACATTACTTCTGTCTGAATAAAGAACAGCAAAGATTCAATGCTTGCCTTCAGTTCTTGAGTGGGCCATTCTGGGTGCTCTGTGCATTGGCGTGCGATGGCCTTGTTGAAGTCGAGGACGATATCATGAGGAAGCGACTTCAGTAAGATGAGGCAGAACATCATGGAGTAACTGTCCTCCGATACTCCAAGAGTCTTGAGGGCACGAGTTTGGACCATGTCATAAAGGCATCGAAGTCCTCGCAGATTGTTGGAGGACTGCACAGGTCACAAGTCGGTGAGTCGCATGTGAGACTGATTGATGACCTCGGTCTTGGCAAAGCATTGTTTTAAAATGTCCAGGGCTTCACAATAGCAGCTTGCTGTTGCTAGAAGTCGCGATATGATGCCACGTCACCAGTCAGAACCGAATGTAAATAGGCGAACCAGTCTATGTCGGTGAGCGCACCGTTGCTGTGAATCAGTTGATTAAACGGCACCCAAAAAGGCGTCCCTGACTACGATTCGCCATCGAACTTCATGAGGTCGGTTTTTGGAAGTTGAATGGCGGGCTGGAGCTTACGTGACACAGGTTCCGTAGGTGCTGCCAGTGGTAGTGCCCGGTTCCAGAAATGTTTAAATTGGCGTAGCCTATACTTGAGCATTGCTGACGTGGTTGTGGCTCGATCGTTGTATTCCACAATCTGGTCAAACTCTGTCTCTGCTTCTGTGAATGATAGCAGAAGGACGATATCGAAGTCGGTGGCCCTCAAGTCAGTGAGCAGCAGTTTGATACTTCATTGAGAATGCAAAGCTCCTCTTCCGTGACACTTTCTTGGGTGAGCACAGCTTTTGCCTCGTTTATAACGCGTGTTATTTGGGCTCTCTCGGATTTAAGCTTCAGTTTGAGAGCTTCCTAGGTTTGTGCAAATATATGTTTTAGGTTCAAAGCAAACTCGAAGCGAATTCGAAGCGAATAGTGATTTTCATCGAACAATTTCGAATCGAATTCGAATGGTATGTATGACATATAAAAAAAAGGGAATATTTATTGCGACTTAACTAGCCTGCACAATAATTCTTTAGAATTGAAATGAGAGCTCTATGCAAATGCCATTTTTTTTTTTTCATTTAAGGGAAGTCTAAACAACCTTGAGTTTGGGTAGGATGCGAGTGATAACCTGTAAAATACTTCACGTTTTAAAATTTATTATACTTGGAGCATATAAGCCGTCATTACAAGTTTAATAAAATGAAGAATTGATTTGAGGGTAACATGTTTCTTTAAAGGGG
Organism: Rhipicephalus microplus; assembly: GCF_043290135.1. NCBI lineage: Eukaryota > Metazoa > Arthropoda > Arachnida > Ixodida > Ixodidae > Rhipicephalus > Rhipicephalus microplus. The sequence continues at coordinate 123,390,105 of NC_134704.1, forward strand.
CTCCGCAACACTTCTTCAAGTAGCCATAGAGCCAGTAAACATGCTTGTTGCCTCACAAATTTACTGCAGCAAAGTTTCTAGAATCAGTCCAGTACGAGCGGAGTTCAAAAAATTTATCGCATGCTGCAATTGCATTATCTGTTCTCGTCCCAACGAAATAGATGGAAGAAAAGCAGAAAGGAATGGCACGGCAAAAGAAAATACATCACGCGCACCTTGTGACTTTGAGCATATATTTTTTTAGGGGCGAAGCTTCTTGAAGTGGCACCTGTTCGTCCCTCGTAGTAGTGCGTAACATGTCTTACGCTTTGACCTGCAAGGTGGTGCCGGTGGGAGATTTCTCCAGTGCGTTGTTGAACAATAAAACATTCCCAGCGTGCGCGTTAACTAAAATCCGAATTCTCCTGCCTCTCATTCCCCATTAGCAGCCATTAGCATGTACATTGAGCACTGTCTGACAAAAAAGGGTTGCTACGTTATAGCCGCTGGGCGTAACCTCCTTGGTTTTAGAAAGGTTTAGCGAGCAATGAGCCGCAGTGCCATGAATACAGTGAACTAGTATATACCATGAACTCGAAGTGGTTAAAGGTGGGAAGTAGACACGAAGCGCAAGCCGTAAGAAAGTGTGCGTGTGCCACCTCTCGTTTAGTCCTTGGAATGTCCGCTGGATGACGATGCTTCTATATGCGGAATATATGATGAAAAGATGCGAGATGGTGGTACTTGGAGTGTTGACTAGATGGACGAACGGACACACGGACAGATGCATGGACGGACCCACGGATGGCTGCACGGACGGATGGACGCATGGACGGATGCAGGGGCGGATGCATGGACGAACGCAGGACGTGGGGACACATGAACGCGTGGATGGACGCACGGACTGTCACACAGACGGAGGCATGGTCGGACGGAAGCAAGAACGAATGGACGGACGAATGCTTTGCCCCGCTCTCCATCATTCACCCCGTGGATATGCTGCCATTTTTTTTTCTTCAAATACGCCATTTTTTTATTGTGATCGCTCACGTACTCTAGGACAAGCGGTGGCCTCCCGCAGCGGCCCCGGTAACAACGAGGGCGCCATGCTCAAATCAGCCAATGGCTGTGGACAGAGCCGTATATTCCTTCTTGGCTGTGACAAGTAATTTTTGAGCTTGTAGCATCATTTGCCGAGAGAAGAAAGCAATTTTTCGCTTAGAAAATTTCTTGTGAATTACAGGCCGCGTGCTGCGCTATATTATTTGCCTCGCGTGTTCACGGTAGCCTCGACTACCGATCGGCAGCGTTTTCTGACCATGCTCAGTAAGTGTTGCAGGGCCCCTTTATATTTGAAGGGAGACTTCGCAGCAAAACAAATTCTCTCTGTTTAGGTGTTTTCCCTGTTAGCACCCCTACAATGCAGCCAAATCCCCTTTATAAGCTATTACATGTGCAATAATATGCATCTATTCGTTCATTGCGAATACTTCGAAAATATTCAATAAATCGAATATTTGAAACATTCAAATATTCGCACAAGCATCAAGCTTCCATGTTTCGTAGATGCGGTGAGCAGCTGTAAGTCGGTTGGTCGAATCCGTAAGTGGGAGGCCGATTACCTTGAGTTCATCGACGTGGTTCACTGTTCCAATCGTTTTCGGCACCACTTGTAGAAAATCGAGCCTCCTGTTGCGTAGAAAAAGAGGTTTATTTGCAATAAACTGCAGCCCAACTCCGTGGGTTGCTGCTGCAGCGCGTCAATCGAAGCCCAGTTCTTGGTCTCCTTCGTTTTCTGTCTTTTTTTTCCAACAGCGAGCACGCAGTCCTCAAGAAAGGCAACCGAAGCAAGCGAGATAACAAGTATTGCTGTGTAAATCAAAAATGCTCCAAGTACTCCTATTTCTCTTAGCGACTTGAGCTGTGAGAACAGGGGAGAAAATTGAAGAAAACTATAAAATTGGGGTCTTTCGAACCAAAATTGATAGTGTGGGAACCTGGACGAATTGTGACCACATAAGCTACTTTAATGTTCGCTTAGACTTAATTATATGGTTGTTAACTGTTATGCAATCATACCAGTGGCCTAATGCTCACTAGTCATCACGGCACGTACGAAAGCTTTTCTTTTTTTTTGTAATAGAAAAAAAAGATACAAAAGGTTTGTTTAACATGTAGATTGAACCCAAGATATCACAGTCACAAGATCAACTATTGCAGTCTTTTGCTTTCTGGAAAGTACAGATGGTAACGTTTCTTAATTTTTGTGTGCAATAACTGACTATATTAACAATGGTATTGTTTTCAACATAAATATATGATTAAGTAAAAGATTACTGGGGGAAGAAACTTGTACCTTTTCATTATTCGATATTCTCTTCGTATTCAAAGCTATGTATTCATTTTTAATTCGGGTTCAAAAATTTTGAAATTCGCACACCCCTAGTTTTCGCTATACTAATGAAGTCTTAGAGAGTCGCCATTCAATGGAATGGCAGCTCTATAAGACTCCATCACACATTCACAGTGGCGATTTTTAGCTTGCGGCATCTTATAAGCACCCGAGACGTTGTAGAAAGGGAAGAATTTACTTAACTCTCTCCCCACCACGGTGGTCTAGTGGCTTAGGTACTCGGCTGCTGACGCGCAGGTCGCGGGATCAAATCCCGGCTGTGGCGGCTGCATTTTCGATGGAGGCGGAAATGTTGTGGGCCCGTGTATTCAGATTTGGGTGCACGTTAAAAAACCCCAGGTAGTCAAAATTTCCAGAGCCCTCCACTGCGGCGTCTCTCATTATCATATGCTGGTTTTGGCACATTAAACCCCACAAATATCAATCAGAACTCTCTCGAAAACACAAGCCACACAGGCTACAAACGCCACACAGGCGAAATGGCACGAGCGCCATTCCGTCCTCATCATCGTCTTCCTTGACTATTTGCTTCAGGGCACGTGCATTTCCAACATTCAGTCAAGTTGAAGCAACTTAACGTCCTCGTTAAGTCCCGAAATTGTTATTCACGATTCTACATAAGAAAATTATGCAAACAAGATGAAGGCACAAAAACAAAATAACACAAAACTACACTGACGTCCTGAATTCAACACAACACCGAAAAAATGACCAGTTTGTAACGTCAAACATTGACTAAAAGTCACATCTCCCAGCCATCTTGACTGGCTTGATGCTGCAGAAAGCCACAGAGTAATGAAAAAATAAGAACACAAAAGCTTTTGTCATCATAACAATTTAGCACGGTGGAGTTCTTTAAACCCACGGGCAGAAAAATAAAATCACCAAACAGTCTCTCGAAGCCTGGCTGGTTCTACGCGCTTGCACTGAAAATGCTGCACTGGACAATCTATATGGTTGGTTCTCCGGATTCGTCATGTCATGATGTGATGCTTTACATGAAGGATACCACTTCAGGAGCTGCCACAGGCGTAGGCAGCTCCTGAAGATCGACCTTTCTGTAGGCCAGTGTGCTCAGATTCGAGCGCACGTTAAAGAACACCAGGAGGTCGAAATTTCCGGAGTCCT